>NC_067443.1:0-300000 GCF_009764475.1 Pristis pectinata
GACACAACTGAATTTTCTCTTAATAAGGCTTAAGCATGTTTACATGACAGAGTGGTGTTTTCTTGCATCTATAGGTGTCTTGATCACATAGTTCAACTCATTTAATTTGGATTCAATAACAAATGGTCCGGTAAAACGATCTCGTAATGGGTGTTTTGACTAGGGAAAAATACTAACACCTTTTGCCTCACTGCAAATGTCCTTGGCCGAGCATGTCTACAAAACATGCCTTCATTCTCATCTGGCTGGATTTCAAATTCTCCTTCGCCAGATGGCAGACTCTCTCCAAACGAGTTTTAAATTTTTGGACATAGTTCAACAAACTCAAATGCACTTCCTCATTAAGCCACTGTTTTCTTACAATTCGAAAGGTCCTCTGACCCGATGTCCAAATACAAGTTCGAACAAGAAATCATAATGACCCCTGTACTGATTCTCTGAGTGCAAAGAAAAGTAAGTTAACACCATCATCCCAATCCTTCGTGTTTTCAAAGCAATAAGTCTCAGCATATTTTTGAGAGTAGAATTAAATCTCGACAGATCTCCCTGAGATTCTGGGTGATATGCAGATGATACAATGCTTTGCTCCCAGCTCATAGACTAGTTGCTGAAATAATTAGACAGAAAATTACTGCCCTGATCAGATTGGATTTCTTTTGACAAACCAACCGAAGTAAAATATTTTAAAAAGCCTTCGACACAGTTGGACTTAATATCTCAGTGGTATTGCCTCTGGAAATCTAGACGATGCACACATGATGGTTAACAAATACTGATTCCCAGCTTTAGACTTTGGCAATGGGTCAACACAGTCCACAATCATTCGAAAAGGGTTCACCAAAAGCAGGAATAGGTTTCAAAGAAGGCACACTGGTCTTTGATTTGGTTTACCTACCATCTGACATGTGTGATGAGTTCTACAAAACATCACCACATCTTTTCTCAAACCAGGGCAATATAATTTTTCAAAATCTTCCCTACCGTTTTATCACACCAAAATGACCACCTAAAGGCATACTATGGGCTAAGATTAAAATCTCATTCCTTTAAACTTTTGGAACACAACCTGATGAATAATTCTCATTCCTCATTAGCAGGAACATAAGAGGTCTCCATTTCCTCATTAACAATCCATCTATGACATAATATCCAATTGGCACTTTTTCATCTCCTCACATGAGAGTGCTTTTTCTCTCAATTCTGTAAGCTCAGGGTCTTTAGTCTCTTCCACCATACATTCTTCCCTCGACAAAGATAAATCTTTATATTCAGGCCCAAAACAAGGATTTTGATCCTCCAGTGAAGACAGAAAAGTCTCAGACAAGTCATCATAATTTTCACTGTTTAGGGCTGCCACAGGGAACAACATCAGGCTGCACAGGACTGTCGGCCTTGCTAATTCTTTAGCTCTCGCTCGAACAAAACTCCTACTCTTCATTGTTAACATCCTCTATCCGCTTCATTTCTAACTCCATCCTTTTCCGTCACAACTCCATCTCTTCATCTCCATCTGGGCATTTATCTTCCTTTGTTCTAACTCTAGTTTCCTTTGTTCTACCTCTAGTTTCTTTTGTCCTAACTCGAACTTCATTCGCGTTTGTTCTAACCCCATCTTTGCTAACTGCACCTTACCATTTGGAATCTCTAACTCACTCCCAGGAAACTGTTCTAACTCTTCCTCCTCCAAATCCTACAACTCCACTGGTTGAGAAGTCACATCAAATCACTGGTTTAATCTCAGGAAACTCGACTACCTCACTCACCTCAAACACTCATTCACCAAATAATAGTCAACTATCATTCTTTGAATAACTGCTTTTTCATAGACCGCTTTACTGCTTTAAAGTTTAGCCTTGCAGCAATTTTTACCACATCATCCTTTTTCGCCACCTCCAATCCCTTTAGATTTGGTGACTCCAAAAATGCATCAATATCCATTGTCGCTGGTTTCCACACACACAGCCAATGAAAAAGAATTATTAGACCGACCATAATCAGTCGTCCACTAAGACCACATTTTTTTCAAACTCAGACCTCCAGTACCAGTCTTGAGTTCGACTTCAAACTACCGTCGTCAATCTTTGGATTGATCCCGGACGAGCCCCCAATTTTGTTACGAAACCAGCAACAGAGAAACACACTGAGTCATGATTCAGCGTTAAAACTATTTTATTAATAACTACTTATGATAATAAGAAAATAAAAGTAAAAATTAGTATGTTAGAATTAAAAATGTTAAACCTTGAACATTAACCCCAAAACGAAACTCTTCGTGTGTGTGTGTGGCAAAGTCCCAAACTCCAAGTCCAGGAATGGTTCTTAAAGTTCAGTTCAACAAGCCATAAGGTGAAACATGAGCAAAGGCTTCGTCAACAACCGTCGTTGTCTGAAGATAAGACGTAGATGTAGAGAACATAGAGAGAGTAGTTACTAAATCAAATGTTCCACGATGGAACCCAATCGACACCTCAGTGTTTACTCGGTAGTGACTCCCTCACCCCGAAAAGCATCATAATCGTGGCCGTCCATACAAATATCTGTTTCCCTCCACAGGTTAACCACAAAGTGGACTCCACCGGATTCCTTCAAATAATCCATACGTGGATCGTAGTGACAGACACAGAAATTGGCAGGCTGGTGTCTCTCTCTCTTCTCCCTCTCTCTCCTCTGACTCTGACTGACTTTTTCAACAGCGTCCTTTATCTCTGTTGACGTAAGCACGCCCCCCCACACACATACACAGACACACACACACACACACACACACACACACACACACACACACACACACACACACACACACACACACACTCACACACAGACACTCACACACACGCGCACGCACACACACACTCACACACACGCTCACACGCACTCACACACACACACTCACATACACACACACACGCACTCACACACACACTCACACACACACACGCACTCACTCACACACGCGCGCGCGCACACACACACACACTCACACACGCGCGCGCACACACACACACTCACACACACACTCACACACACACACACACTCACACACACACACACACACACACTCACACACCACACGCGCGCGCGCGCACACACACACACACACACACACACACACACACACACACACACTATGCCCTACCTTAGAGGGACATTCACCAATAGTAACCTAGTCCGTAACAGCAGAAGCAGTTTCCCACTTTAGGCAGAGTGAAGACGGAATTTCTTCCCTCTAAGATGAGCAACTATATGGAACTCCCAAGTTCTAAGGGTGGTGAAAGCAGAGTTAGAGAATCGCAGAGCCCGGAGTTATACAGTGCAGGAATTCGCCCTGTAGCCACGACCCATCCAAAACTCTTTTGTTCATCTGCACGAATCCCATTTGCCTTCATTAGGAGTGTATTCTGCAATACCTTACCTATTTACGCATCTGTCCAAATGCCTTTAATGTAACACTTGTGTCTTTTGAATCCCCCATGTCAGAACTGATACCCTGCTCCTCGGAACATTAAGCTGCCAGTCCTGCCCTACAATCAACCACATTCCTGTTTCTGTGATGCAATCATATCGGAATTCCTTGAGAACTTTCAGGTGTAAGCTCAGTCTATGTCCATGAGTTTCTTTGCATTACAGTAAATCTAGTTTAGCCGACACGGCCCCTTCCCAATGATCGCTACCCTGCCTTCAATCCTACCGATACCCATCCCCATGGAACACTTTGAAACCCTCGAAGGCTTCTGTTTCCATCCCAGAACAATATTTTCCTCCAGTTGAAGGCCGAGGGGAGAAAACCAAGCTTCTGAATCTCTATCCTTCCTCATTTCCAAATATTAAGAGCAGAAAGGAAGTTTAGGGAGACGACTCCGATTGTGTGAGATCCCCCCGAAAAGGGTTTCTGTCCCCGAGATGTTGCTGAAAATGATTGAGCCGGTCATTGTGGGAAAGGTCAACGGGATTATCAGGGAATAGAAGGTGAATGCGGCATTTCCCTTGTGATGTGACACCAAACTCCAAGCATCTTCTGTGTGTGTGTGTGTGTGTGCGTGCGTGCGTGCGTGCGTGCGTGCGTGCGTGTGTGTCTGTTGTCTGTGTGTGGAGGTGTGTGTGTGTGAGAGAGAGAGACAGATACTATGTAGATTCTGAAAAGAGATGTAGAGATCTCTGGGCATTCAGCGAGTGCAGGGTACGCAGATAGTTCTGGTAACTGATATTTGCAATATATGTGAACGATATATAATGTCCTCCAGATCGGTTCACACATCTCCTGTGTCTCTATGCATAGACTGCCACGCTGGATTTTAAGGGACCTAATCTCTCCACAGCCACACTTTAACTCTTTATCTATCTTTAGGTGGTGAACAAGTGATGCAGCTCCAAATGACTGTCAGTCAACAATAAACTCCACACTCTCATTTTGCACTGTTCATGTTCCGCAACAAAATCTTGTGATCATATTTTGCACATGCAGGATAATATGCATAATCTTGCCGTAGTAGTTAAAAAAGCTTATGCGATGGTAGCATTCATAAGTCGTGGGATCGAGTTTAGTGCCGGGAGGTAATGATGCAGCTCTACAAAACCCTGGTTAGCCCACTGTTCATTTCTGGTCACCTCATTAGAAGAAGGATGTGGAAGCGTTGGAAAGGGTGCAGAGTAGATTTACCAGGATGCTGCCTGGTTTGGAGAGTATGCATTATGAGGAGAGACTAAGGAGCTCGGGCTTTACTCTTTGGACAGAAGGAGAATGAGAAGAGACATAATAGAGGTGTATAGAATATTAAGAAGAATAGATAGAGTGGACAGCCAGCGCCTCTTCCCAGGGCACCATTGCTCAAAGCAAGGGGGCATGGCTTTAAATTAATGGGTAGGAAGTTCAATGGAGATATCAGATGATTTTTCTTTTACCCAGTGAGTGGTTGAGGCATGGAATGCACGACCTGGGGTGGCAATGGAGGCAGGTACATTGGTCAAAGTCAAGATATTGCTAGATAAGCACATGGAGGAATTTAAGATAGAGGGATATGTGGGAGGAAGGGGTTAGATAGTCTTACCCGAGGTTTAAAGTTCGGAAAAACGTTGTGATCCGAAGGGCCCGTATTGTGCTGTACTGTCCACTGGTTCTATGGTTCTATGGTATATCTCAGCACAGAGGCTCGGCGTCAAGCTTATAACTGAGCGCCAGGGACACCGGTTCAATCCCCACCTTCAGCGATCCCGGTAGTGCGTGGAGTATGCACTTTCTCCTTGTCACCACTTGGGTTCCTTCCGAGTGCTCAGGTGTCGTCCTTCATTCCAAAGACTTGCGGGTTGGAAGATTACCAGGAGACTATAAATGACCTCGAAAAGGAAAGTGAGTGAGAGGATCGAGCGGAAGTTGAGCTTGTGGTAGTGTAAGATCCGTGTAAATGGGTAGCTGATGGACAGCACGGACTCGCTGGGCCGAATGGCATTTCTCCGTGTTGACGGTCTCCATGACTCCACGAATTCTCTGTTTGATGGGATAAGTAATCATTTATTCACTTGTATAGTGTCAACAAAAAAAAACATGTTGCAGTGTCATTGAATCTCGTGCCTCTGTCTGGGCTGGTAAAGCAGATCGAGGCGGTGACCATCAACAGGCTGAGACTTCATCATACCTACCTGAAATATTTTTGTTCTCCAGTCGCTGACAACAGTGAGATGTACAAAATGAAGGACTGGAAAGAGAAGTTACTGATTTGCTTCAGGGAGCACGTTTTTCTGCAGGTTCAACTTTCAGCGGCAGATTCACAAGACGGCCATTGACCGGTGACTCTCCACAGTGCACAAAATAATTAATTATTTAGGAGCACAAACAATCATCCGTGTCCTCCGCGGACTGGCCGAACTGCGCAAGGTATCGCGTATATTGTCTTAAAAGATAATATACATATTTCATGGAACGTTTCAGAGAACAACAGATCGTGAATAAATTCGGTTAAACTCTCTTGCCTCCGCATTACAGATCGTCGGGAAGAGTGGGCGGAGAGAACATGAAAGAAACGTGAGTCGTTTACTTCTGGAAATTGTTCCGGAATGGAGGCCGGTGGCAGGTGACCGGTGGTGTCGTGCCGGTGTCGGTGTTGGAACCTTGTTAGTCGTTATTTATATATATGATTTGGATACGAAATCACAGGGCTACATCAGTAAGTTTGCAAATGACACGAAATTATGGAAAGAGGCCGAGGAGTAGCAAGTGGATTTCCATACGTAAGTGTCAGTTGAGACATTTTGTATAGTCAAACCAGCGTATCTTGCCGTATTGCTCTATGAGCCGCGTTTAATTACATTTGCAGTTATGTGACACGGATATGTCACCACAGTCCTCAGCTGCTCCCTGAACTTCGTCTGTGTCACAGCATAAATGCAGGTGTTTGTGCAGCAACTCAGAAGCTGAAGAATGAAACCTATTTCGGTTACAAAACCGGGGAAATAAACTGAATCATATCCCAAATTCCACAACGGGTTCCATGCAGAATAAACTGTAAATATTGACCATAACAGGATGAAGTTTCCCGAGATGACGAACAACAATATCATGGATTTCCGTTTGCTCTCCATCTCTCGGTCTCTGGGAGTCTCCTCACTATTCTGACACCGGAGTCTCTTACGGGCTTCGCTGACCAGTAAAATGTATCTGACTTAAATGTATTGAAAAACAGAATCAAAGCAAACGGGACACACGGGGTGAGAATATAATGAAGAAACTCAACTGATGCCCAGGTCATTGATGTTATAACACGGACATCCATGTAACAAAACCAAGGTAAATTCGACATCCTGTACCAAGGTGTGTACATAAAATACCAGAAAACATTCTTTACACTGCTCAGTTCAGTCACCATTCCCAGAAACGTAGCCGCCGTTTTCTCGGTGGAAAACCGAGCTTTCAACTTTTGGCAACAAATGGCTACAAATCTGTCAAAGGTGAAGGTGACGGTGAACCACAGAAAACAGTCCGTGACTGGGTGAAGCAGGACAGCGTGGATATTACACACGGGGATAGACTTAACATAATGCATGTTACGAACAATCGGAATTTGCTTCAATATCAGATCAAAAATAACGACCGCCACTGCCATGGCCACTAGGTAGCTGGTGACACACCTGGAGAGACCGCACTTTCCCCGAGACAGGACCAAAATCGTCACCAGGTTAACTGTATGAAAAACGAAGAAGACAAATTCACACGACAGTCTGAAAATCGTGTCAGCATTTTTGTCTTGTCCAGAATTAAAGACATTGACGAAACAGAGGTTCCGATGATAACATTAATGGACAGTGCTGACATTTCCGTCCTGCTCAATGGATCAGCAATATCGTGAAGAGGACGTCAGGCTCATCAATGTCCAATAACAGATTATGTTGTCAACATTCAAAATCAATGCAAAAATGAATGTTTATCAGTCCGTGGCTGCGCAATTGTAGGTTCTGCTGTGGTAGTAAAAATGCTTGAGCTAAAAGGATCGTATTTCGTCTTGGGGGATATTTTGAGTTAACCACGCCCCGAAAATTACCCCGCACCCCGCAGTCACGTTGAGCAATTTGATTCCCTGTCTGTATCCAGACAAATCGACATAAACGTACGCTCAAGTTACTGTTGGTGATTCGGGGTTTTAAAGATGTTCTCAACACTTCGGCTGCAGGCATAGAGTCCTACAAATATTTAGGGCTTTGTTATGTTATTTTACGTCCATTCAGATCACGCAGACCTTGGATGGTGCAGCTCTTGCGGATACCTGCCCCAATTCACCTTAACGTGGAGTACTGAAGATGTTGAAATTCACTCAGACAGCCATGAGATGAAGAACGTTTGTGTCAATAAAGTGATCCGGGATTCAGTGTAGTCAAGTAACAAAGAAGATAGCCAATTGTACGGCGATGGAGCTGGAGGTGGAATTAAGCCCGTTGCAGTCTCACCATAAAGTAGCCCGCAGCTGTGCCAAGTCTCCGTGCTAGCCCATCCTCTTTAAAATACAATTGGAAAACAATCCAGAAAACAATAAAGTGAAAAGCAGATGGATGTATCTGGAATGACAACGTCACTCCTATGTTAACTGCACAGGACGTCAGCTGTTGCAGAGCAGGAGAAACACAGCTCCACTATTACAACGTGTGACTGTTACTGGATCAGTGTGATCATCTTCAATCATTCGCTTTCCTTCTGACTAGTCCACACAGTCCACGTTCTGTTCCTGACCATGTTCAGTGATCCAGTGCAAACACAATCACACCAGTCAGGTCGGATGCAGAGGTTCAGCGCAAATATCGAATGCAAATCAACAATGGCTGATGTCCATCAAATCATATCTGTTACGGACTCAGTGGATGTCCCTTTAAGATAGAGAGAGAGAGAGAGAGAGAGAGAGAGAGAGAGAGTGTGTGTGTGTGTGTGTGGTGGCGTGCTTACGTCAATAGAAGTAAAGGACGTAAGGACGGTTGTGAAGAAGAAGAAAGGAGAAGGAGAGAGAAGGGAGAGAGACACGAGCCTTCTAGTTTTCTCTATCGATGGATGAGAAAAATAACTGTGTCTGCCACTGAAATCCATGTATCGAAGTTGGAAGTAATCCGGTGGAGTTCACTTTGTTGCTGACCTGTAGAAGGAAACCGGTATTTGTGTGTGGACGACCACGATTCGGATGCTTTTCGGAGTGAGGAACTCACTACCGAGCAAAGACACTGAAGTGTCGCTTGGGTTCCATCGTGGAACATTTGGATTTCGTATTTACTCTCTCTCTGTTTCTCGACATCTACGTCTTATCTTCTGACAACGGTGGTTGTTGAAGAAGCCCTTACTCATGTTTCACCTTATGGCTTACGGAACTGACTTTAAGAACTATTCCTGAACTTGGAGTTTGGGACTTTGTCACACACACACACGAAGAGTTTACTTTTGGGGTTAACGTTCAAAGTTTAACATTTTTGAATTCTAACATACTAACATTTTTACTTTCATTTCACGTATGATCATAAGTAGTGATTAATAAAATCGTTTTTAACACTGAATCATGCTCAGTGTGTTTCTTTGTTGCTGGTTCGTGACATATCACACTCATTAAAAGATTGAAGTGTCGTTTTTATGTTAATTTCCAGAAAGAAAATGAGGCGGGTGGATGTACCGATCAGAGGAAGGAGAGGCAGCGCGTTAACAGATCCACACCGAGAGCGGGTTCTGGATTAACCGAATCTCCACATTTTGAAACTTCAGTTACAGATAATGTACAACATAAAAAAAACGATTACTAACTTATATGGGGCACAAATAACAGCCAGGCGAGGATAGTACATCTTCTGGATCTCATATAAGACCTCACATATCTTGAAATCAAAGTACATCGTTTTGCAGGTCGTGGAGAAAATTGCCGTCAATGTCGGTGATAATTCAGTCACTGGCACTGAAGTGATTCATGCGAAGCCTTCCAATACTAATCGAATAGGAAACTCTCCAGTGGGACATTTGGAACTCATTAGCCTGACGTTGATCACGGTTACTGAACAAAGGAGTTTCAATTTGTCCCTTTGAGCCTGGGGCATTTATTACACAATATAAAGTGACATCAGTGAACAGCTCACGTCCTTCAATAACATTGCGGTGATTGCATGGTCGAAAAACAATGTTCATCCAAATGTCAGCCCTCACTGTCCGTCATCCAGATTAGCTGAAACTACTCAACTCAGTTGGCCACTCGGTTAGAAAAATAGCTGCCAAATCCACCAAGTCCAGCACGACCTCAGCGCAATTATTCGCTCCAAACACGTCTTTCTCAGTCCATCGTTCCTCTGGACCACTATCCCCTTCAACAAAATGTCACCGACCTTGCTTTCAGTCAGCTGTTTTTGACCCATGGTCAATGTGGAATTCACCAGGAGCACTGCACTTCAGACCTCACCATGAACCAAAGAACTGAATTCCGGATGTGAGATGTGAGCATCTGCCAGTGAGAAAGGTGAGCCATCCGTGGCTAACAAGAGAGGAGAAGTAGAATGTTCAATCAAACACCAGAGCAGAAAAAGTGGTACAAGCTGCTGATACATCTGAACATTGAAACTTTATTTTGAAGAACCAACAGGTAACTATTGAAATGCTAATCAGGACAAAGAACAGATAACGAGGGATAACGGACACAAATGTGTTGATAAAAAGCCCAAGCTTCTGTGGAGACAGCAGCATTAGGGGGTGGGAGTGATTCAGGTGATTTGGGACTCTTGGTTGGTGAGAATGAGAAAGTAGTAACTGAAACAAAATGACATGCGGTTTAAGCCTGTAATGTGCACCAGTCTTCACGATGGGGGACTGTTCCGACTGTAAGTTAGAACCTTCAACAATCCCTATCACGGGGGATAAGGTACTGAGGAACCGAACAGGTCGAAAGGTTGACAAGCCACCAGGAAAAAGGGACTTCTCGGTGGGGTTTTAATGGACGTGTCTGCAGGGACTGTGGATCAGCGCTTTGAATTTATTCTTCCCAAAATTCATTTTTTTTTCTAAAGGTTGCCGACAAAATGGCTATATGACACCTTTTTTGCAAGCAAACGGCAGACGAAAAGCGAAGATCCGGAGTAGAGTCAGATTGTCATGTTCTGTTTGCAAGACATTTGAGTGTGTGATCAAAGTGGAAATGACCAGTTCCTGTAGTTATAGAAGCTTATTGATGTCTAACCATACCAACTGCTTTTTATGAAAGGAACATCATGTTTACTTTTATTTTTAATGTAAGGAATGTAATAAAAAATAGAGAACGAAAACTGCAGCTGCAGTTCATTTCCATGTGCATTCGACCTTTGGTAATGTGCCGCACAAAAGTCTACTGTCCCAGATAGAAGTTGAGAGTATTGAGGAACGAATGTTTGCACGGTTTGAAGAGTGGTTATCACACAGAAAACAGGAAATCATCAACTGAGTCCATTTAAGGATGGAAGAATTTAGCTCGTGGAGAGCCCCGACGATCAGTTCTTGTCCCTCAATAATTAACAATCTAAACCGTCGTCTTGGAGGAGGGAGCAGCGTGTAAGGTCTGCAGGTTTAATAATGACATGAAATAGTCGGAAGGAAGTCTGCAATAAGGGTATTTAGCCGGCAAATGGATCGTTCAGTGAGCGGATGAGGCCATGTTCTTCCATGAGATTAGTTATTATCCGAACGGAGATTGGTCAAATACGCAGAGCACAGAGTGACCGCTGTGTTTTTGTTTTCGAAACCATGGAAATTAACAGGAAGGTGGAGCAAGAATTTAAGAAGGCAACTGGCCGATTGTCATTTATTGCAAAGGGACTGGAGGTTATAAACAGAAATATGCTCCTACTACAATTGTACATGTTTGTGAGGCCACCCCTGCAGTCATGTGCACAGTTTTCCTCCGCTAAATCTGTGACGCCTATAGTAGCATTGGAGGCAGCTCGGAAAGCATGGGCTAATCTAACCCCCGGAATTAATGTTCGTGCTTTCACGAAGACTCGATGACGTTAAAAACTGGACTGTTTAGAAGATAGAATGAGGGGTGGCCATCCTGAATCCTGTGAGGACCTAATGGACTATGACTGAGGAGATGTTGAGATGTTTCCTCTTGTCGGAGAGGAACTGTTGAGGAAAAATAATTGCAAAAATTATCGTTTAAAGCAGAGGTTAGTTTGAAGATCTCCACGCACCATAATCATTCTCTTAAACTCTCCACGACGCAGAGTTGTGGGGTTTAAGTCACTGGACTATTTATAGAAGACGAGGACACATTTCTGAAAGATCAAAGAAATTGAAGCTCTATGGAAATTGAAAATAGCAGAGCTTGGGGCTTGGCGCAAAGTCGCCGTGATCATGATGAATGGCCGAACTGTCGGCATTTCCCTTTGACGTGTCAACCGGAAGGCGCGTCTCCGAATTCTCTGATCCAGCAAGTCGTTAAACCCACAGGGCCGACCTCACAGGCAGATGTTTCATTCAGAACGCACGTAAGATGTCGTGAAATCTCTGTTCCCACACTTCATTTAAACAGAAATGTGTAGCGGTCGCTACCGCGGAATAAACACAAGACACTGGTCGGAGAGTTTCAGAACAGAACTGGTTTATTTTCCCGCCTTGCGCGGGCCTTTTAAGAGAGCCTGTTCCCGCCCACTCAAAACGGCAGTGACGTATCCGCAACGTCATCAAACCTTTCCCGCGCGCGGGTTCTCCCTGTCGCTCGGGGAAGACGAAGGCCGCCGCCATCTTGGGCCTCGCCGCTTCAACGACGCGCGACCGACCGCCGAGCCGGTTCGCTGACTTGGACGGTGAGTCGCTACAATTTTCTTATTATTAGAAGTGGTTATTAATAAAATGGTTTCTAACACTTATACATGACTCTGTGTGTTTCTTTTGTTGCTGGTATGAAAACACTATCGAAATCCGCCTTGCCCGAGTTTAGGCCCGAACTCGAGGTCCAACCTTAGAAACTTTTGTACTACTGCCGCGCAGCTTAACAAGCTACGGTCACTGTTCCCAAAGATTTGTTCCACAAAAACTTCAATCATTTGGCCGTTCTTATTCCGAATATGTCAATTACAGCTCCTCCCTACACAACTTCAAAAAATCCTCTTGTATGAGTTTTACGAAGGTTTCCAATATAAGCCCCCAGAACAAAGTCAATCCCAGTCAATATTGGGAATGGTAAAATCCCCTCCTGCTACAACGGTTTGTGTTACACTCTTTTTGCCAACTGCCCATGTAGCTGTTCCTTTATGTCCCGCTGAGATCTTTAGAAGAATCTTAATGTTACTTCACCTGATGAGGCGATCGACAAATAAAAGGCAGAGGAGTCTTTGTGACGTCACGGGATGTCAAAAAGCTGTCAACGCTTTTGGGGACAGGGACTCGAATCATTCTGTCTAAGGCAAATTATTACTGTCTGACCGCTCCGCCTCGCAGAACATTGAGGCGTTCTGGACGTGGGGAGCCGCTGTTCAACAAAAAATACTCGTGCGGCCTGGCACGGCGCGGGAGGTGATGCCGAGTCAACTGTGATTGGACCCAGCAAAACAATTATGGGAATGAACTTGCCCACAGATAACTGTAAGAAATAGAAATCGATGTCCAAACTGTAAAGCGCTAATCAGGAATAATGCAGTTATAGCGTAAGAATGGAAAACGGAAATAGAAGTATCTCATGAACAGGAAGATTAAGACAATGGGACAAAAACAATTTTCCAACTCCCTTCAGGGGTAAGAGATTAATCTAGCGCCAAAAATATCGAAGAGTTGGTGGGGAAACGGCTGCAGTCACCGATTAGAGAACAAAATTATTCTTGTTGGAGAACATAGAAAAAAAGGGACAGACGGAGCCTCACTTTTTTAAAAGCAGGTCTTATCTCCTTCATCTAGTTCTGTTTTTCCACTATCAGGGAAATCAGGTCAGACATCAAATGGCGTTTACCAAGGTAACAACTGGAAAACATTCATAATACCGGTACATTGAAATGATGATAAGATTGTTACGTTATTGGAGATGGTTCAACGGAGCTGTGAAATGGAAATACTGCTGAGTTTTTCAATGCAGGACATGGCCAATCTGCTGTATTTTCCCAGACAACAGGACCTGGGTCAATGTTTTTCACCTTATATTTCAACGACAGAGACTTGCATGGAGGCTGTACTGTTGTAGCTTCTTCGGTTTTGGAAGAGTAATCTCGGGATGACACCCGAGAGGAAGAACAGCATTCATGTGGAGAGACCTGAGAGGCTGGCAACAGTTTCGGGCCAATCAAACGCTGCACGGATTCATGCCCAGCGTTCTCCACACATAGCCAGTAAACATCGACAGAGTTATGGCTCATACTGTCCTGGGATTGCTTGAGACGAGAGATGGGTGTCACGGCAAGGGAAGACACAAGAGTGACTCTGCCTCAGCTGACAAACCAGACAATGCTTGAGCGAAGGGATGCCCGAACAACCTTTGACAGGAGATAATATTGGGACGGAGTCTACCGACTGCGTACTTTGTGTGCGGACTGAAATATTTCTGGTGTCGCACATTATTAATAAAAAACAATCATTTTGTACTGTATGCTATATACGTTATAATATAAGTATCAATGTATTAAAATATGATTCAAACTCCTGTAAACAATAAAATCGACAGTAACGTAAATAAAGTTCAGAGACTAAATAACGCTGTGTTGTTCTTTGCAGTGTTCACTGACTGAGCTGATAGAACGGACTGAACACCTGAACAACAAATCAAAGTCATTCGACGTTGCAGCGCGTAATTTAAGGACTGTGCCACACATATAGCAGTAAGTTCTAGTACCCAACCAGGAATGCCGACGGCTGCCAATACAGGATAGTAAATGCTGACGAAGTAGTAAATTGCTCGATCTCTCATTTCGGTTTGAAGCAGCGATAATTTCTTCTAAACGTTCCAACTTCCCACATACGGTGGCTCAAGTAGTCCTTATACACCAGGAGGAATGTCCAGTAAGCCAATTAGTGCCCGCCTCTGTTACATTAACCACAACCCGCTTGGTGTGAACTATTTTTACTCATTTCGTCATTGTGTCACATGTTTTACTATTCGTTTGACATTGCAAGCAAATTGTTTTCATGTCAGTTTGATAGTTTTTCCTAGAAGGTTTGCAACTTCTATTCTGTGTCGGGAATAATGAGCCGAGGCAAACAAAACTTTTCTTTGGATCTTTAATGGTTCAGATAACCAAAGCTATCTCCATGAAACACCTGTCAATTATAACATTGGTGGCATTACGGAGACAGTATGAGCAACATGCTCTGGCGCCCACTCGCTCAGTCTGCCTTATTATTATAAAACTGTACTTTGCCTCCCGACAACTTGGCTGATCATTCAACATTGAGTCAGGAGCAGGCATGCAGAGAGATGAAGAGAGAGGAGAGGATGAAGATAGATTAGATAGATACTGTAGATAGACATACAGATAGATAAATAGAGAGAGAGTAGAGAGACAGGCGGGGTACAATGATTGCATTGATTGATATCAAATTACGAAGTTATTGAAATCTTCAAAAGGATACCCCAATAAGCTGTAAGTGCCACGTTTGAGTTGTACGTGCTGTGGTTGAGCATAATTGCGGAGCAGCTAAGAACAGGTAGGTACGGGCAAGGTTTTCCTCAGAAATACTTTCCCTATTGAGGGGAAGGCAGATTTCATGACCAGTAAGTCTCTAAGGAAGGATAGGTAGAAGCAAGGCAATAGACACGATGGGACGGAGAGGTTAAAATGTGTTTATTTTAATGCTCGGGCTATTACGGGGAGGGTGATGAACTCAGAGATTAGATGTGTACATGGATCTATGACATTGTGGCCACTACAAAGACTTGGTTGAGAAGGACAGGACTGGATGCCCAATGTTCCTGGCTTTCGGTGTTTCAGAAAAGATAGAGAGGAAGGTCGGGGTGGTGGTGTTACACTCTTAGTCAGGAACAATATCTCACCTGCACTCAGAGGGGGCATAATGATGAGCTCATCCACTGACTTTATATGTGTAGAACACAAAAATAAGAAAGGTGTAATTACTCTGATAGAATAAATGCTACAGACCCCCAATAGCCACCGAGTCATTGAAGAACAGATATGCAGGCAAGATTGTTTTCGCATGAGACTTCAGCTTCCCTAAGATTCACTGGGACCTATTTAGTGCAAAAGGTTTAGGAACGGTACAATTTGTTAGGTTCACCAGATGGGTTTTTAAAATAAGTATACCGGTAGTCAAATGAGAGCAAAGATCATACTGGACCAGGTGTTGCGAAATGAGCCGTTCAAGATGACTAAACTATCAGTGGTAGAACATTGAGGAAACAAGTTCATAAGTTTTAAACAGATGTAGGTAAGGATAAGTTTGAACATGCGGGAGAGGATTAAATTGGAGCAGGGAAAATTACAAGAGTATTCGGCAAGGTGTAGGGAGCATTATTTGGGAACAGTTGTTTCTGGGCAAGATCACATCTGACATGTGGAGGGTGTTTGAAGACCAACTGCACAGAGTACAGGACAGGTATTGTCCAGTAAGAAGGAAGGAAAAGGATGGCAAGATAAAGGATCCTTGGATGTGGAGAGAGGTGGTGAATTTAATGAAGAAGAAAAAGGAAGCGAATGTAAATTTCAGGAAGCATTGGAGGATTAAAATGAAGCCAGAACCAAACTGAAGAAGAGAATTAGGAGAGTCAGGAGGAAACATGGAAAATCTTTGGCAAGTAGGATTAAAGAGAATCCAAAGGATTTCTATACATATATAAGAAAGCAAGAGGATAACTGGGGAACGGGCAATGTTCTGAATGAGTACTTTGAGGATGAATTTACTAAGGAGAAGCATGTGGAGGATAGTGCGATGTCTGTGGTGTGTACGAAAAAGCTTGGGCATTTTGAGATAAAGGTAGTGTTGGGTCTCTAAAAGGACATTAAAGTGGATAAGGCCCCGGGTCCTGATGGGATATAACCCAGTTTACTGAGAGGCAAGAGATGAGATTGTTGGGGACTTTCCCAAGATCTTCGTGCCCTCCAAGGCCAGACGCGAGGTCCCAGAGGACTGGCGAGTAACCGATGTTGTTCTATTGTTCAAAAAATGAAACAGGGATTATTCCGGAAACCGTGAATTATTGGTTCTCACATCAGAGACCGGGAAGCTATTGGAGAAGATTCTTAGGAATGAGCATTTAGAAAACAATGGCCTAATTATGGACAGTCAGCATGGCTTTGTGCGGGGCAAGTCGTGTCTTATTAAATTGATTGAGTCGAGGATGTGACGAAGGTTATTAATGAAGGTCGAGCTGTGGATGTTGTCTGCCTGGATTTGAGCAAGGCGCGTAAGAAGGTCCCGCATTGGAGGCTCATCCAGAAGATTATGAATGGGATCCACAGTGACTTGGCTGTTTGGATTCAGAATCAGCTTGTCCGTTGAAGACAGGGGTTCGTGGTCGATGGGACTTATTCTGGCTGGAGAACCGTGACAAGTGCTGTTCCGCAGGGATACTTACTGGGACCCTTATTGGCGGTGTTGTGTAAATTGTAGAAGGTAGTCAAAGCATTCAACGGGATATCGAGCAGTTGCAGATATGGGCGGAGAAATCACAGGTGGAGTTTAATCTGGTCAAATGTGAGGTGTTGCACTTTGGGACATCAACTGTAAAGTGACGGTACTTTGTTAATGGCAAGACTTTTAACAGTGTTGATGTACACGGCATCAAGTCTATTACCTCCTGAAAGTGACTGCATAGATGGTAGGGTGTTAAATTAGTCGTATGGTATTTTTGCCTTTATTAGTCGAGGCATTGCGTTCAAGAGTCAGAAAGTTATGATGCAGCTTTATAAATCTCTGCTTAGGCCGCATCGGGAGTAAGGCATTCAATTCTGGTCGTCGCATTACAGGAAGCGTGGAGGCTTTTGAAAGAGTGAAGAAGAGGTTTCCCAGGATGCGACCTGGATATTAGGGCATGTGTGATCATGAAAGACTGGGCAAACTTGGGTTGATGTCGCTGTGGCGGAGGCTGAGGAGAGTCCCGATATAATTTTATAAGGTTAATTCCAAGAAAATGTGAGGGGCAAATTTTTTACACAGTGAGTGGTGGATGCCTGGAATTCTCTGCCAGGGGAGGTAGTGGAGGTAAATACGATAGGGGCGTTTAAGGGACTCTGAGTTATGCACATGAAAGTGCAGATAATGCAGGGACGTTATACAGGCAGAAATAAATAGTTTAGTGCGGCATTTAATTAGTAATTTACTTTGTTCAGCACACATTATGGGCCGAATGGCCTGTTTCTGTACTATACTATATTATGTTCTCTGATGCTGATGCATAGTGGAGTCAGAATTAAAGATGATAAAATTTTGCTACAAGGAAAACCATTTCCTTCTGAGATGTAACTCGTGATAATTCGGTATTGTGGGTTTGCGATCGCGTTCTCCGGCTCCTCTCGGTTCAGGCAAGTGGCCGCTGGATCCGCTGGTGAAGAAGGCATATGGCATGCTTGTCGTCATGGCCGTTATGTTTCAGGTGTACATAACACAGGTGGGACCGCTCTTGGAATATTGCATACACTTCCGGTCGCCACACTGTGAAGAATGTTATTGTCCTGAGATTCCAGGGAAGATTCACCAGGATGTTGCTTGTATTGAAGGACTTGAGTTATGCACAGTGTTTGGATGCGGCGAGTTTGTTTTTTTCCCAGGAAGGAAGGGGGCTGACCGTGACCAGATCCATGTGCATAAGGGGAGAATAAATAGAGCAGATCGCCAAGATTTTTCCTCTGATAGGGGTTTCAGAAACAAAAGCGGCATGGTTTTAAGGTGAGAATTACGAGATTTGCAGGGCAAATTCGTTTTTTTTTACACTCAGAGCGTGTGGATCTGGAAAGTGCAACGAGAAAAAAAATCAACTACAGTTTCTACGTTTAAGAGGTATTCAGGCAGACACATGAATATGCCAGGCGGAGAAAGAGACAAAAAAAAGCTGCTGAAGCTGCAATCTGAAGTAAATTGTAAGCCAAAAAAGTAAATTGGCCAAATAGACGGTTTCGTCACTCCAACCTGCTTGTCCGCACTCTGTGCACACATTTCAGCCAGCTGCCTGACAACTGTGTGCCTGTGCGGAGCTTTCCAGGCGGTTCTCAGATTGTTGATATCATGAGACATACGGAGATGCAGAAAACCTTTGGTATTTTACATCTCATCCGTCCGTGGTTGTCCCTTCCACCATTAAAGTCGCAAGAAACTCAAGACTAAACTGTCCCCTCTCAGGAAGGCTTATCCCTCATTTCCCCTGTGATAGTAAATACACTTCGTCCGACTCGTAGATGTGATACCAACAATGGTATAATTGATTGGTAACTGAAGAAGTTACCGTTTGTTATATAAAAAGGAATGATCCCAAGGGAACAAAAGTCCGTTTATACATTTCCAGCTTTGTGACACAGAATAAAATTGAAACGTTTTTCACTGAATATCTGTCCAAACATCATAACATTACATTGCATGTAATATCCCTCGAAGAGTTAAATGTGTTACACAATGACACGGTGGGTAAAAATAGTTCACACTATGTGTTTGTTCAGTGGTTTGTGGCTAATGTGACAAAGCCGGGCACGAATTAGCTCACTGTTCGTTTCTCCTGATTTATAAGAGCTCCTGAATCAGTGCGTGTGGGCATTTGGAACGATTCGTACAACTGATCGCTGCTTAACGTGGAAAATGGGGTATCCAACAATTTACAACATCGTCAGAATTTATTATCCTGTACTTGCTGCGGTCGGGATTCCTGGTAAGGTGCTGGAACTGACCGCCATTGGTGTGGCTTCGTCTTTGTATTACATTTACAGCATCGTGGAGTAGCCGTCCCTTGCTGTCCGGGGTTTCAGACCATTGCATCATTTCAGTCAGTGGGCATTGCAAACAACTCTATGCTGTTATTTCCTTTTATAATGTAACTTATATTACTTTAATGGTTTAATTATACATGGGAACTTGAGTGAGGTTTTAGTGTATTTGCATATAATAATATACGGCAAGTTTAAGAAAATAATGCAGATTTATGTTTTTAATATTAAGGACAGCGAATACCGGAGAGTTTTCTTGCGCTTGTCATCCCAAACAGAGGGAAGTGCAAATGTACCGTCATTCCTCCAATCCGTGTGAATTAAAGCAATGACCCAAATTCGACTGTCTGGCAAAAGACAGGATGCACTGAGTTAAAACAAAGCTCGACCTTCAGCTCTGCTCCTTGTGTGTTGTTTTCAGGGCGTAAGAGGCCAGGTCTCAGTGTGCATCGCAGGCGAAGTCTGAACGGAGACCTGCTTCCCATCTGGTTCTGTTCAGACTCACTGTTGCCCTGCCGATTATTCCTGGCAGTGGCGCGATCCGGATTATTATTCTTCGTACTGATCAATTTGGGCTCGTTGGAACTAACTTTCTATTTTCTGATTTCGTTCAGTTAATTTAACGGCGATTGTGATTCTATCCCGCGGAAAATGTGGTCTCTCCAAATGCATCACTCGCTACCTGGTGACCATGGCGGCAGCAGATCTGCTGGTGGTTGTTGTTGGTGTTATATTGGAGCAGATTAATTTTATCTATATGTTTGCTCATTTCTTGTTCACAACTCCTGCATGTGCTGTGCTCATTGTCCTGAGTGTGGCAACCATGGACTGTTCCGTTTGGTTGACGGTCGCTTTCACCTTTGATCGCTATGTCGTTATCTGCTGTCAGAACCTACGGAAGCGATATTGTACCGAGAGAACAGCGACGGCGGTGGTAGTGACAGTGTGTACAGTGACCTGTGCCTTGTCCGTTCCATGTTACTTTGGAGTAGACCCGTCCCGCTGCGTTGTAAAAGCTGAATACTTTACTTCGCCATTGTGGAGAGCCTTGGAGACAGTTGACTCTATTCTGACTCCGTTATTACCAATCTGTTTAATTCTATTGTTTAATACGTTAACCGCTAGACATATTATAGCAGCAAATAGAGTCCGCAGGGGACTCCGGAATAGCGGCGAGAATCAAAAGGATTCAGAGGTGGAGAGCCGGAGAAAGTCAATGATTTTGCTGTTTGCTCTATCGGCAAATTTCATTTTATTGTGGATGCCCTATGTTGTCCAAACTATGACGTGGCAAAGTGAAAACTACTACTACACAGACAGATATTTCAGCACGCCGAGGTATATCCTGCAACAGTTTGGGTATATGTCGCAGTTTCTCAGTACCTGCACCAACACGTGTATCTATGGACTGACACAGAGGAAATTCAGAGAGGAGCTAAAGAATGGAGTGAAATATGTGTTAAGCTTAAATGGAAGGCTCTGTGAATAAAATGTCAATCCAACTATCCATTTGTTCATCAATTCGGAAGACTTTTCTTACGGCTCCTGAGACTGTTTCAGACCCCACTGTATAATTGGTTCGTTTGAGTCCTGGAACCTGATTCAGCAGGTGAGGCAAGAGACATAGAATTATTGATTTCATTATGGATTACTGACCTGTCCACCATGAGATTCAATTCCACCGTAACTGATGAAAAAAAATGCAGAACTTACAAAGTGAACTGGGATCTATCGGTTTTCCATACATTAAACAATACCTTCGCAATAAAGAAACAAAATCACCAGAAGTTTACCAAAAAGCAAACAATATCCCCATCTAATCCGAAAATTATCCATTTTAGCGTCTCTTTTCGCCATGTTCTTGATTGTATTTATTTCAGATCTCCAGCATCAGAGGTTGATGATTTATACGACACAGAAATAGTCCGTTAGTCTCACCATGTCAATGTAGAGTATCAAAACCTCGTCCCCATTTAACGCACTTACTAACACTTAGTGCGTGCCTTCAATATCTCGGTGATTCGCGTGCTTCTCGAGACACTTTCGACACATTGTGAGAGTAACAACCTCCAGCCGCTACTCAGGCATCGTGCTTCAGATTCTAATCATCCTCTGGGCCAGAAAAGTTCTTTCTTAGATCTCCTTACTCTAAAGCTATGCCCTCGAGATTTTGACACGTTCACAACGCTTAAAAGTTCCGGATCACATAGTCTACCTTTTCCGCTCATACCTCTGTATACCCCTACTATCTTCCTCTCACCGTCTTCCGAATAAACAACCCCTTCATTTGCAGCCTGTTTTCGTTAAAAAATGCTTCACCTCAGGCAACATCCGAATGTCTCAATGCTGCACCCACTCCCCTGTATTCAGAACATTAGTCTGTCCTTCTGTTCTACAGCAAAATTCCTGTCTTTATCTCTGACCGGTCCGTCATTCTTTAGCCATCCTTACCGCGTGTTAACATGTTTGTGAACGAAGTTTAGATTCCATCTTCTGTCACCTGTCAATCACTCACCTTCCACTGCACCACCATATTCAGCCTGGTGTTCGATTGCTTTCGATTTCTAACAAGTCTCCTGCACTCCTGTCAGCAGGACGACAGCCCAAGCGTTGGAAGGTGGGATTGCGTTGGGCAGCTCTTTAAAAGCTGGTTGAGGCAAGAGAGGCTCAATGGGCTCTTCCTATGTGAATTGTCTAAGATTCCAGTGGTTCTACGATTGTGTGATCACAGGGCAGCGAACACGTTTGTACAACGGAACACAGCTTTGTGGCGGGTATCCGTTCCGTCTGCAGCGGAGACCCTCGCCTTCTACTTTATGTCACTTTAATTCCTCTTCCCACTCCCACTCCGACACATCCATCTGTAGACTCCTGCACTGTGACCACGAGGTCCAATGCACGCGTAAGGAGCAACCTCTCCTCTTCTGTCTGGGCACGGTGCAGTCGTCCACACTCATCATCGAATCATCCAACTGTAGGTAACCCGCTGTTTCCCGTTGTCTTTGTTGGAAAGGACCGTTGAGAGGTGAAGAACGGAGCTAAGAGACGACAACGTCCAGCCCACAGGGAAACCCTGGGAAGTGGCTATTATAAAGGTTAAAGCGCATGTCGGGAGAAAGAACAAGACAGGACAGGAGGATGCACAAACATTAAGGAATAACTGTGCAGATCAGGCTAAGAAGGAAGCAGCTATAGACCCATCATTAATTTTTGGAGACACAGAAATACTCAGGGCCTTAGAAGTTAAGGAGATTAATCAGCATACAAAGGAATGAGTATGGGTCTGTGATGGCGCCACGATTCTTCAGACAACAGCTTCTAAAACTGTATCATGGGATTGCCCATACAGGCCAAGACCAAATGAGATATTTAATGAAGCAATTTTCGTCGTGGCAAGGTATGGGATGATATGTGGCCAAGCATTGCCAAAAACGTATTAGCTATTCAAACAACTCTGAGAGTAAGGTTCCGGATGGGGAATCAACGACCTCCAGCAGGACTCTGCGAGAACATCCAGATTGAATTCACCGGACCACTGAATCCTGACAGAGGTAAGACATTTTATTTAGTTATTATATACCATTTTACGAACAAGGGAGAGGCTGTTGGGCCGCGTGACTTTTCAACAGCAAAGATGCAAAAATATTAATGAGAGAGATTATGGCCACGTGCGGTATGCCAGTGCAGATTGACTCTGACAACGGAACACATTTCAGCGATAATGAAAGAAGCCTGTAAATTATTTGGGGTCAAACAGAAATACCATGTTCCCTATCACCGAAGAGCTCGTGATTGGTGGAGAGAACAAACCGTACACAACAGGGGACGCTGGCGAAAGTCATACAGGAGAGTGCTCAGGAATGGAAATCTTTTTTTACTGCAGATACTGATACGTTTGAGGGCAACGCCCAGGAATAAAACAGGCTTTATAGCATTTCATTCGTGTCATAAGATTGTCAGGAGACCCAATAACTGAGGTGAGTTAAGGGTGCGATCTGCAACAACGGCTGAAAGAATACCTAGTTAAATTAAGTGAGGAGGTGAGGAAAAGTTTGAAACGTGTGAGCAAACAGCAGGGATTGCAGACAGAGAACAAGAGTTTCTGCATGAAAACGCGCCAACATTACACTCTATTGGAGGCAGGGTAATGAGCCAGGATATTGATTGGAAGGGACTGTGCTGTGTCCCCGTTGCAAGTGTCCATGTGCAGGTTTAATTGTATCTCCAACATGTGTTTGTTTAAAGCAACCAACAGGATCGAGCTGGAGAAATTGGTCGCAGCTGAAGGCGAATGAAACTGAACCCTCCATTTCACCACTCTCCAACTGGGCAGATCATTCCAGAAATGATCAAATTACACCGGCCATGCTGCATTTACTCCTAATAACCAAGATGATATGGATGGACAACATTACTGGTCAGGATTCCACTGAGATTCCCCCCCCACCCACCAAATGATCAGAGAAGGGTATGAGCTATTGTCCTGTTAAGGTGGAGATACCATGGTAACATCCGCTGGACAGAATTTACAATGTACCATTGGACGGGGCGTAACTGAGCAAATCATGCATAACTGTCACATTAATGCGATCGACAATTCAGGACTAAGGTGGAACGGAGAAAGGATAAAGGTTCCAGCATAGACCGGGAATATGATAAGAGGATTCGGCCTAGATGGGGCCCTCAGTCGGTTGCAATGTGATGGGGAACGTTGTTGGATAACTTACACAGACTGTATGAATACAACGACAGCACCGACGACAACATCACGGGCAAGAGTATCCTCCGCACCGGCACAACTGGAGTTTGATGAGAATATCTGACAAGTGACTGGTCAAGGACTGGCGATGACACCCACCAGAGAAAAGGCTCCGTTTGGATCACGGTATCGACATGTACAGTGATCTTAAATTTAACTTGTCTTGCTATCTCTACTTGGTGTCCCACTCTCACACAACAATTACTTCAACTCTTGTTGAGGGAACAGTTACTGGGTAATGCACTTAGGGCCCATAGAACCCGCAGAGGGCCGGTGGAACTAATGTGGGAGGGACCTGCAGCAGGAATATCTGCAGTGAACACTCTGGATAGAGCAGAACTAAACGAGCAGATCAAGCAGCTGAAGGATAAAATGAGATGAGTGACAGCACGGGGTTACCGACATATGACTGAGATGAGCAGAACAAGAGAAAAGGCAGCACGTCCACTCCTGAAGGAAGTAAGGATTATGAAGCCTTATGAGGAAACGATAAATAATATTAGATGCAGTATAGGGAACACATCCCGAGAAGAGCAGAAGGAAAGTGTGTGCTCCATTTATTTTCCATGTCTACTTTGTCAGTTGTAAGGTGGTTTGCTGCGATTAGCTGGGCATCGAGTCCCCATCTGGATATCGACCCGACATCTTGGAAAATGGAGTAATGTCACGCAAGGTGACTGCCACCTTTGAGCCTTCAACATAGTGAGCCATGTAGATCAAGTTTGTCAGGGTTTCCAAAGGGAACATGTCCTCGGAATAACGCTGCAAATCCCTCACCAGATGCAGAACGAGACCTTTGCCCTATCTCGTGTTCATAATATCCGGTAACATAAGCATGGGACATGGATTACGGTGTATGATGCCCTAATCCACGCTAGAACAATGGACCGGAAGCCCAGATGGGTGAGTTCTCACTGACTTCACCTACAAGAAACCCACTGGCATTGTCCAGAAGAAGTAATCAAAACGGTAGAATCCTAATGTGGATGTACCCATTACAATGACAGTTCTCTCGTGCTTGTTGTAAAGATTAACCCCTCTTTTGTCAGTGTTTCATTCTCCTAGGGAAAATATCACACAACAACATCTGATACGTGGTATAGCAAAGGCGTATTGAACTGTCCGTAATAGTCCGAGACTCATACACCCAATCTTAATCAGGGAGAGGAGACTGGCAGTTTCGAGGATAGGAACGTCTGAGACGGTCGATTAGTGATCGGCTGAAGTGAAAGCGACTGCGTTCTGAGAGAGTTTGTGACTCCCGAGCTACCACCCATTACAATCCTACATGACGACTGCAAAATGCTGGGAGAGGAAGGTAAAGATTCAATCCACGGGTGGTCAGAAGAGAACAAACACACACAAAATCACGCAATGAACGCAGAGGAAATATAAGGTAAAAAGTCTGTACTCGAAGAGGCTTTGAATTGGGAATTAAATGTTAACAACCACCCTTGGTTAAGAATCATATCCCATGTCATAGCAGCAATACCGTCAGCGGTATTGATGACTTCGTTAGTTATGATTTGCTGTTTCATGAATAGATAAAATAGGTCAGAGTCGGTATTATTAATAAAAAGAAAAGTAAATAAACTATAGTTGAAACAAAAATGAGAGTGGGACAGTAAAGGAGAAGATGTATGTGCCCTATGCTGTGTGTACTGTCCTGTAGGTTGTCCAAATTGAGAGAGAATTGGAGTTGCAAACTGAGACCCTCCCGAGGGCTTAATCAACGGGAAAGAGTAAATTAGTGGCCATTGCGACTATATTGGTTATGTCGCGGCTAAAAAGGTTGTTTGGGGGGTGGGGTGGGGGGAGGTGGAGCATGGAATAGTGAATTGGCTCTGTAGCACTGTAGAAAATAACAGGGAAACGATCATGTCGCAGGGAGGTAAAGGGGGAGTCTGCGGGTTTGGTAACGCGCAAAGGAAGTGGAACCGGTCCACGAACTGCAGGTTGTAGTGAATTAGAGTAAACTCATATTGGTTACGAGCATGACAACCATCCCATAAACTTCAAAACGGAAGCTTGCCATTGTACATATCAGGTAAAGACGGAACTGCATGCCGTTCATATACCACTCGAGGCACTCAGGCATGAATGTTCACGTCATACATAGGTACTAAACTTTGACACTGCAAAAGGCTTTCCTCACTCTAAGTACACACATAGTATGAAGTGTGGAAATAATGGGAGGGGGAACGTGGACAAGAAGTAGTAGAAGAATAATGTAAACTTTGGATCTGGGAGATTTGTTCCAGGACGAGTGACTCCCCTGTTGACGTCAGCAGTAACAAAGAGAAAGTTTGTTCTGATCGTAAACTCCGGACTCCGTGTGAATGATTTCTTTCGACGTAGCAGCAGCTGAGATAACTGAGTGCCAACAACGCAGTTGGCATACAAGGGCGGGGCACAAAGATGAGATTTATTTTCTCAAAGATGAGATTCTAATTAGTCTCAGGTTTTTCAGGGCTTCTTCATGTTTCAGGCTAAAATAATTCACCTGATCTGAAGGGTAGTCATTTTCCACGTGCCTCTGTAATTCAGTGATTTCTTCCATGCTTGGATCATGGTTGTGAAGAGGTCTGATACGGAGCGAGACCGGCAGTGTCCGAATCTATAACCCCAACCCTAACCCTGAAGCAAACTAAGTTCGATAAAATTTCAGTGACTATATCATGTTCCGCCACCTCACCGATAGCGAGGAAGAGACTGATGACACTGCCTTTGTTCAGTTTGGATTTGTTCTCATGTCTGGGGGCACGAAACCGGGCCAATTTTCCACCGTTTGTGGACTGGAAGAAATGAAACATGGGGTTAAAAATTAACGAGGTCAATAGCACACAATTTGGCCATTGATAACTTGGATCCACGACTGTTACTGATCAATGACTCCCCATCGATGTTCCTCGTGGAGGACTGGCTGGTGGTCATGTCATTGAACAGGACGGATAGCTGGTTCGGTTCTCCTTTGTTCGACATGATTATTGTTTGACACGATTATGACGCGGATGCTATTTGCCACTTGTCAGCCCATTTTACAATGTTGCTTTGACTTCTCTGCATTAAATCCCGACCGGAAAATCAAACACTGGTTGGGTTTTGTTAATGTCATTAGAGGTAAGTGAATGCGGTCACTGTTTATCATGAAAAATCGCAACTATCGCTTCTATCACTAAAACCATCGAAAAGGCAAAATGACTGCGTTGGTTCTCCAATTACAACAAGTAATATCTTTCATTGTATCTGAATAATTAAGCTCTCTTTTGTAATGTTAGCAGTGAACGTTAATTTTCTTCTTTGTATAAAGCCTATGTGTCTGAAACAATGCTTTGTAAGGAAGAAACTCGGCTGTCCTTTGCCTGATCTGGTGTATCCGTGCCTCTGGGCCCACAACAAAATGGGCGACCATAAGCTGATCCGATTGTTGTGGTTGAATCTCATCTGAAGGAAATAGCGCATGAAATAAATATATTGTCCACGTGTCCAGTTTAAGATCAAACTTAATTCGAATTTGAAATTGCAACGTTTCCTTCTGAATAAAAAAGCACGGAGAATAATGGCACAAATTGTTATATTCGTCGATGAGTGAAATGTATCGCAACGTGTCACAATCAGTAACATAATTTATTTTAAGTGTTTGTTCAGTGGGTTGTGACCAATGTGAGTTAGGAAGGGTTGCCTCTATTGGCTCAGTGCACGTTCCCTTGGCTTTTTAAGCGAATCGCCATGGCAGTTGAATATATTTTCATGCAGCCGTTTCACAGAAAAAATGGGATATCCAGCAATTTATTACATTGCGAGGGTTTACTATCCGATACTTGCAGCCATTGGCATCATTGGTAAGAAACTGGATCTTGCTGAAAATTCTGCTGTTTTTATTTCTTTTGATGTTACACTTGCTGCAGCTGAATCAGCTGCCTCTATCGTTTTCTTTCCGGTTGCTCACTTCAATGCATTAGATCATTTAGTGTTGATATCAGGTTTACGGCCAACATTTCCTCTTAACTGCGGATTATTCAGAATGCATTGTCTTATATCTGAATTTGCATCAATGTAGCAAATTAGAATTGTACACCAAAGATACCCGCTTGGTTTGATCTGCACATCATCTATACCTCTCTTTTAGCTCTGGTAAATGTTGGTGTACGTCAGTTAGCTGCAGAAGAGATCCTCGTTGAAGGTAGTCAGAATTGAATAGAACACCTTTGTAAATCTTTCTAAAAGCTTTCCCTTTAATTTCAGGAGAAAATAGTTATTTTGGCCATTACCCTGAGAATTATCTTCCGTGAACGCCTCCTTAAATACTTGTGCGAATGTCTTTACAAATGTCCATGAGTTCATGGAAACTCTGCCTGTTTTTCCCATGTTGCTTTCTTTTTGACAGTTATTTTAAACGTGTGCTTCCCATTGACGGATACATTCATGAAATGGAAAGATCTCCCTCACATCGCTTTGGAACCGCCATCAGTTCTCCCTTCAACAGCTTCGGGTCCAATAATAGACAGGTTGTCGGTGATGGAGCCTTTCAGCCGCTCGTTAGTAATTCGGTCGTGGACTTACGCAAACCCTTTATAATCTGCCAGAAATGTGCCGGCGCGTCTGCCTCTCCGGTCCGCTGTTCTGATACAGGTGGGACACAGAGTATCCGGAGGTGCTGGATTCCGCCTCCTATGCTTTCTGCGGTGCTAGCCACTTCGTGGAATCGGATGCGTTCCTCTTTTGTGAGCAGGCTTAAACCTGGAGAGTTGGGAAATAGTTTCAATTTATCTTTGTAAATTACATCATTTTAGTGATACTGTTCTGCATCATTTTTGAGTGTGTTTGAAATCTCTATCTATAAATGAATATTTTAATATATAGACGTTTGCGGTTTATAAATGCCTGTTGTGGCAGAAATGCACAAGTACTTTCGCAGTGCTCGCGGACGATGGCAGAAGGTAAGGATCCGCCCGAGACCTACCTCTTCTCAGATGCTAGCAGCTCACTGATTCTTTTTGCAACTAGCTGTTGTTCGTTTTCTTTGAAAAAAATGTTTCTGGCGGTTTCTTTGTCGATGATGGGAGGGCTTCAGATCTCTATCCTTCTCTGAATAATTAGCATAACCTGTGCTTGTTGTAATAATGGTAGGGATCTTTGGTTGATGCTTCACTCGGTTTCTTCTGTATCCTTCCTCAGAAAATTATTAGTAATTTCCTTGCTGTTTGTTTCTGGGACATTCTTTTCTACTGATGTATGCACTTCCATTGAATAACTTTCTTCCCATTAAGGAATCTTGTTTCATTGATCCCTACAATAATTCCACAGGGTAACGCCTTGCATTCACCTAGCGCGGATCTCCCACGGTCGCCTCAGTAATTCTTTGAGCACGGCTCTCTTCCTTCCAAAAGTCTCGAAATCCCGTTTGCGCCAGGACGCGGGTCCATCAGGGCGGGACGGTTTAACCTCAGTTGCCCAACGTGATGCGCTGCCTCTGGAAAATCCTGATGGCTTCCTCGCGATGCAGTGCCCACTGATCATCTCCATCGCATTTCCCTGTGCCGCACTCTTGAGATATTCGCTGCTGTCAGTGAAACCAATGCGACCTTGTCAAAAACAGAAGGATAGGGACACTGGGTCGTATGGCACTGGCCGTGGATGTTCAGCCTCTTCCAATCATGTATGTGTGTATTTGCGTGGATCCCATGCAATCACACATTTATTAAACAGTAGACGTCGCGGCATCTGCCGCAACTCTCCATTACTGCACACAACATGGAGCCAATTCTCATTGCAGTTATCAGCTTCTCTGATTCATGTCGGTTAGATCTGTTATCTATACATTTCAATCGTTTTCTGGCGTAATCTATGCAAGTCTTACGAAGGTAAATGGTCGATTTCTTAAATTTAAATACTATTTATGAAGAACGTTGACATAATTTTTAACGGTTTTACATTTACCAAATATTAGAGGTTGACTTCAAACCTATAAAAATTCAGATGCTGCTGCAAACGGCAAAGACCCACCTCCTTCTTCGCCCTCCGTTCAGTCGCTGCCAGGTTTCCTCTCAGCAGGATGTCAGAAGCACATCACTTGAGGACTACTCGCCACTGATTCTTTTCCACAATTCCGCACCCAACCTCTGGAATGGCTGGTAATGCTGGTGACCATCAGCACCCTATCTCGGTAAAGGCAAGCGTGCTGGTGCTGTTGTCGGAAGTTCCAGAAGGTGTTTTGATTTCAGCGGGGTCAGACTGTTACGTATTTTGACTTGCATTGTAATTGGTCATATTTAACGTTTCTGAACCAATATTCTTCTTTCTTTACTTCTTGCAGTTAATTTAACGGGTCTGTGATCCTGTCCCGCGGAAAATGTGGTCTCTGCAAATGCATCGCTCGCTACATGGTATATTGGTCGTTGTCATTGTTGTTATGGTGGAGCTAACTAAATATTGATTAATTTCTTGCTCATCACACCAGTATGCGCTGTGACATTTGTTGTAAGGATTGCAACCACGGACTGTTTTGTTCGGTTGACGGTCGCTTTCACGTTCGATCGTTACATCACCATCTGTTGACAAAATCTGCGAAAAAATATTGAAAAAATATTGCATAGAGAGAGTAGCGACTATGGTGATAGTGATAATCATAGTGGGGACCGTGAGCTGTGTGAGGTGCATTCCGTTTTACTTTGTTTTGCAGTGGAGCCTTACGGTATAATTAACCGAATTCCGTGGACTTGTGTCCAAAGAGCTGAGTACCTTACTTCGCTTATGTGGAAAAACTCCGATTTATTTCACAGTTTCACGAAACCTTTATTGTCAATCTGTTTAATCCTGTTATCGAGTGCTTTAACCTTTATAACATATTATAGTGGCAAACAGAGTGCGCCAGGGACTCAGAAACAGCAGCGGAAATCAGAAAGATCTGGAGATGCAGAAACGGAGAAATTCAATGATACGGTTGTTCGCCCAATCAGCGAACTTCCTATTACTGTGGATGCCCTATGTAATATATTCCATGAACTGGCAAGCGGAAAATTATTTATAAACAAAAACGTATTTCTATAGCCCAGTATATATCGCACAACAGTTTGGGTTATGTTGAAGTCTCTCAGGTCCTGAATTCAATATGTGTATCTATGGTCTGACGCAGAGGAAGTTCACAAGATCACAACATCACAAGACAAGGGAGCAGAAGCAGGCCATTCGGCCCATCGAGTCTGTTCCAAGGAAAGGGAAATAGAAATGAGAAATGGGGAATGGCGGAAGAAGAAGAAAAAAAACTATTCTAATCCCAACTACCGGCCTTAACCCCATATCCCTTGATATCCTGACTATTTAGATATCTATCTATCTCCTCCTTGAACGCCCCCACTGATCTGGCTTCCACTTCTGTACGTGTCAAGGAGTTCCACAAATGCACCACCCTCTGGCTAAAGAAATTTTTCCTCATCTCTGTTTTGAAACTGTACCCTCTAATTCTAAGATTGTGCCCTTTGGTCCTGGACTCACCCACCAAGGAAAACAGCCGAGCCACATTTACTCTGTCCTTTCCTATCAATATTTTAAATGTCGCTATGAGGTCCCCTCTCATTCTTCTGTACTCCAGTGAGTACAGTCCAAGAGCCGACAAACGCTCCTCATACGTAAGCCCTTTCATTCCTGGAATCACCCTCGTAAATCTCCTCTGCACCCTCTCCAACGTCAACACATCCTTCCTAAGATGTGGGGCCCAAACCGGCGCACAATATTCCAAATGAGGCCTTACTAGTGCCCCGTAGAGCCTCATTAACACTTCCTTACTTTTATACACTATACCTCTCGAAATGAATGCCAACATAGCATTCGCTTTCCTTACCACCGATCCGACCTGGTGGTTAACCTTTAAGGTATCCTGCACGAGTACCCCCAAGTCCCTTTGTACTTCCGTGCTTTGGATTTTCTCTCCTCCTAGATAATAATCTGCTCGCTTATTTCTGCTTCCAAAGTGTACAACTGCACATTTCCCTGCATTGAATCTCATCTGCCATTTCCTTGCCCATTCTCCTAAACTGTCTAGGTCCTTCTGCAACCTTCCTATCTCTTCAATACTCCCTACTCCTCCCCCTAACTTGGTGTCATCCGCAAACTTAGCCACGAAACCATTTATTCCATCATCCAAATCATTAATGTACTAGGTAAAAAGGAGCGGTCCCAACACCGACCCCTGCGGCACACCACTAGTAACCGGTAACCAACCAGAACGAGATCCTTTTATTTCCACTCTTTGCTTCCTGTCAACCAGCCAATGCTCCACCCATTCTGTTATCCTACCCGTAATTCCATGACCTCTCATCTTATTAATCAGTCTCTTGTGAGGCACCTTATCAAAGGCCTTTTGAAAGTCTAAATACACAACATCTACCGCCTCTCCCTTATCCACCTTACCTGTGATTTCTTCAAAAAACTCCAATAGGTTGGTCAGGCAGGATCTTCCCTTCACAAAACCATGTTGGCTAGGACCTATCCTGCCCTGTGCCTCTAGGTATTCCGTAACCCCGTCTTTGAGGATAGATTCCAATAACTTTCCCACTGCTGACGTCAGACTAATAGGTCTGTAATTTCCTTTATGCTGCCTCCCCCCTTTCTTATACAACGGAACTACATTTGCGACCCTCCAGTCCTCCGGAACCACGCCGGAATCTATCGATTTCTGGAAAATAATCGCCAATGCCTCCGCTATCTCTAAGGCCACCTCCTTCAGAACCCGGGGATGCACCTCATCCGGTCCGGGAGACTTGTCAGTCTTTAGTCCATTTAGTTTTCCTCGCACCTTCTCCCTAGTAATCTTAACTGAACTCAATTCCATTTCGTGAGACTCCTGACTAACCGGCACATTGCTGATGTCCTCCACGGTGAAGACCGATGCAAAATATTCATTCAATTCCTCTGCCATCTCTCTATCGTCCATTATAATAGCTCCTGCACCGTTATCAATTGGTCCTATATCAACCCGTATCTCTCTTTTACACCTTATGTATTTTAAAAAAACTTAGTATCCTTTCGAATGTTATCCGCCAACTTCCTTTCATAATTCATCTTTTCTTTCCTAATGACCTTCTTAGTTTCTCTCTGCAGGTTTTTAAAATCTTCCCAGTCTTCTGTTTTCCCACTAATTTTTGCTTCTTTGTACGCCGCCCCTTTTGCTTTTATTTTAGCCTTCACCTCTCTCGTTAGCCACATTTGTGCCTTTTTTCCATTAAAAACCTTCTTTTTTCTTGGAATATATCTATCCTGCAATTTCCTTATTTCCTGTAGAAATTCCTTCCATTTCTCCTCTGCCGTCCCTCCAGCCAGCTTACTCTTCCAATCAATTAGGGCCAACTCCTCTCTCATACCATTGTAATTTCCTTTGTTTCACTGAAATATCGATACACCAGTTATCAGTTTCTCCTTCTTAAACTTGAAACTGAACTCAATCATATTGTGATCACTGGTTCCCAGTGGTTCCTTTACCTTTAGTTCCCTAATCACCTCCGGTTCATTACACAGCACCCAATCCAAAACAGCCGATCCCCGGTGGGCTCTTCAACAAGTTGCTCTAGAAAAACATCCCTTAGACATTCCACAAACTCCCTCTCCTGAGTACTACCGCCATTCTGGATTTCCCAGTCCACCTTCATGTTAAAATCCCCCATAATTATCTTCACATTGTCACTCTGGCATGCTTTCTCTATCTCTGGCATATTCACAGTTCGTTGAAAGTTGCCTCACAGGTGGAAAGAGCAGTTAAGAAGGCCAATGGGATGTTGGCTTTCATAAATCGCGGGATTGAGTTTAAGAGCCGCGAGGTTATGATGCAGCTTTACAAAACTCTAGTTAGGCCACACTTAGAGTACTGTGTTCAGTTCTGGTTGCCTCATTATAGGAAGGATGTGGAGGCGTTGGAGAGGGTGCAGAGGAGATCTACCAGGATGCTGCCTGGATTGGAGTGTATTGAATATGAGGAGAGGCTTAAGGTGCTAGGGCTTTATTCACTGGAAAAGAGGAGGATGAGAGGAGACATGATAGAGGTATATAAAATATTGAGAGGAATAGATAGAGTAGACAGTCAGCGCCTCCTTTCCAGGGCACTGATGCTCAAGACGAGAGGTCATGGCTTTAAGGTTATGGGTGGGAGGTTCAGGGGAGATGTCAGAGGGAGGTTTTTCACCCAAAGAGTGGTTGGTGCATGGAATGCACTGCCTGGCGTGGTGGCGGAGGCAGATACATTGAACAGGTTCAAGAGCTTGTTGGATAGGCATATGGAGGAATGTGAGATAGAGGGATATGCGGGAGGAAGGGGTTAGGTAGTGTGAGGGTGGTCTGATGGACGGCACGACACGGTGGGCCGAAGGGCCTGTTTTGTCCTGTATGGTTCTATGGTTCTATGGTTCTATAACTGTGTACATCTCAGGATGAGGCCATTCAGCCCATTGTGAGCATGTTCTCCATAAATCCCACTTACTAGTCATGCAGTTTATAACTTTTCAAATACTGATCCAAGTACTTAATAAATGTAATGGGCGTTTCTAATCCACCATCCGTTCAGGAAGCACATTCCAGACCCTACACCACTTATTGAGTAACATGTATTTTTCTTAACTCTCCTGGTTTCCTGCTGCCCATGAACTATGTCCCTGAGTTACTGACCTTCCTGCTAAAGGAAATAAGTGTCATACTTAACTATCTTCAGTAATTCATGTGTAGATCCAACATGTCCTTAAACATTCCTCCCAGTGGTTCCCCTCCCCACCTCCTTCCCTTTACTCCATGGTCCACTGTCTTCTCCTATCAGATTCCATCTTCTTCAGCCCTTTGTCACTTCCACCTATCACCTCCCAGCTTCTTACATCATTGCCACTCTGCACCCTCCCTCACCTGCCCTGATGTAAACTGAGCAACAAGATTCTCAGCTAAAGCTGCACTGCTCCATGCTCTGAGTCGCTTGCCTGATTTGTGCTGTAATAAAGGCATATGTCATTAACACTCAGCTCCCAAAGACTGAAGATGTCTCAACCAAATGTGTCAACAAGCTTGGTGATTCATTCAACACGGCAGGACCATATTCGAGCAGCTGAATGCTCTGGGTACACAAGTGCTTAACCCATATGATGCACTCTATTCAAGCTGTTAAATTGTTCCTTTGTTTCTATCATACTGAGCACTCAGCATATACAGCCTGCATTTTGCCCTGAATACAACAAGGACTGTTTGCAATGTGATTTCGCACTGGGGTCCTATTTTCGAATAAAATGGATTATTGTTGATCCCTGGAGTTAAATACTGAAAGATTTACCTCAAATCTTTCAGGTCTGTGACCACCAGAATTCCATAAATCTCAAGTTGCTGCATTTTCTAATATTTGTCAAAGTCGAGTTTATTGTCATCTGCACAAGTACATGTGTGCACAGGTGCAATGAAAAACTTACTTGCAGCAGCATCACAGGCACATAGCATCATACAAGGAGCATTCACAAGAGAAACCTAAATTAAACATACATTATACATAGTTATTACAACACAATTAGAACAAAAAAAAGTCAGTTGTAGTGCAAAGTGATCAAAGTGATCATAGTGTTGCTAAACTGTAGAGATTAGGGTTTTGCCGGTTGGTTCAAGAACTGAATGGTTGGAGGAAACTCTGTTGGAATTTAATACAGACAAGTGTGAGGTGATGCAGTTTGGGAGGAAAACCAGAGTAAGACTTACACAGTGAATGGTAAGGCTCTGAGGTGTGTAGTAGAACCTTGGAATAGGTCCATAGTTCCTTGAAAGTGGCATCACAGGTAGACAGGGTCATAAAGGGAGCTTTTGGTACCTTGGCCTTCATAAATCAGGGCACTGAGTACAGGAGCTGGGATGTTATGTTGAAGTTGTACAGGATGTTGGTGAGGCTGAATTTGGAGTAATGTGTGCAGTTCTGGTCACCTACTAAGCTTGGAAGAGTGCAGAAAATATTTACAAGGATGTTGCCAGGACTTGAGGACCTGAATTATAGGGAAAGGTTGAATAGGTGAAGACTTTATTTCCCTGGAGTGCAGGAGAAGGAGGGGAGATCTTATAGGGGTATACAGAATTATGAGGGGTAACGATAGGGTGAATCCATGCAGGCTTTTTTCCCCTAAGGTTGGGTGAGATTAGAACTTGAAGTTATAGGTTTAAGGTGAAGGGTGAAATATTTAAAGGGAACCTGAGGGGGAACTACTTCACTCAGAGGGTGGTGTGTGTGTGGAACGAGCTGCCAGCGGAAGTGGTGGATGCAGGTTCAATTGTAACATTTAAGTGAAGTTTGGATAGGTACATGGATGGGAGGCTTTTGGAGGGATATGGTCCGGGTGCAGGTGGATGGTACTAGGCAGAAGATCAGGTCGGCTTGGACTAGATGGGCTGAAGGGCCCGTTTCTGTGCTGTAGTGTTCTATGACTCAAACTGCAACTTATCGTCCATTTGCTGACTGCCATTAGGGGGCCTATATATGACTGCTACTATTGTCCTTTTACCCTTGCTATTCCTTAGCTCCACCCACAAGAATTCCACCCCTCTGACCCAATATCCTTCCTTTCTATCGATTTTATATCACTACTAACCATCATGGCCACACCTCCCTCTCTGCCTACCCGCCTATCCTTCCTATACACTGTGTACCCCTCGACATTCAGTTCCCAATCACATACATCATAAAGCCATGACTCGGTGATTGCCACAATGTCGTATTTATTAAACAGTAGTTGTGCCACTAGGTCATCTACTTTATTCCTAATGCTACGTGCATTTAAATACAGTACGTTTAGTCCGGTATCTGCTATTAATTTTGTTGTACTTCTATTGTTCAGCAGATTATCCTGGCTTTCCACCTGTCTATCCTTCTTACCATCTTCACTACATACTACTTTAGACATGTTCCTATATACCTCATCCCCTATCCTAACATTCTGTATCCTAACATCCTGACTTGTTGTACTTCTGTTATTCAGCAAATTATCCTGACTTCTCACCTGCCTGTCCTTCTTGCCATCCTCATTGGACTTGTTTCTATAAACTCCCTCCTTTACCTTAGCATCTTGTAACCTTACACCCTGGTTTCCATCCCCCTGCCAGATCAGTTTACACCCTCCCCTACAACTAAATCAAACATTCCCGCCAAGATATTGGAACCTCTGGAGTTTAGGTGCAACCCATCCTTAGCGAATAGGTCATACCTCCCCCCAAAAAGGTCCCAATTATCCAAAAATCTGAAGCCCTGCCCCCTGCACCAGTCACTCAGCCACGCATTCATCTGCCAGAGCTTTCTATTCTTCCTATCATTGACACGTGGCACAGGTAGTAATCCTGAGATTACTACCCTTGAGGTCCTACTTCTCAAACTTCTCCCAAATGCCTTGTATTCCTCCTTCAGGACCTCTTCTCTTTTTCTACCTATGTCATTGGTACCTACATGTACCAAGACTTCTGGATGCTCACCCTCTCCCCTCAGAATATTCTGGACCCGGTCCGTGATATCCCGAACCCTGGCACCAGGGAGGCAACACACCATCCGAGACTCATTGTCGCTATCACAGAATCTGCTGTCCGTACCCCTTACTATAGAATCCCCAATAACCACTGCATTTCGCTTCCTCCGCTGGACCACAGTACCAGGCACGGTGCCAAGGTCCCGGTTGCTGAGGTCTTCCTCTATCAGGTCATACTCTCCAACCGAATTTAAAATGAGATATCGGTTTTTGAGGGGGACCGCCACAGAGGTGCTGTCTACAAACTCTTTATAACTCCTATCTATTTCCTGCTCGCTCTCCCTAACCAACCGAAGGTCATCGAGCTGCAGCTCCAGACTCTCAATCCGTTCCTTGAGGAGCCGCATCTCGGTGCACTTTGCGCAGATGTAGTTATCGGGGAGTCTGGTAGTCTCCCAGGGTCCCCACATCTGACACTCCAAACATAAGACCAACCCTAGATGCATCTTGCTGAATACCACTAGGTTCAACAAATAAACTAATAACTTACCCCCTCATATTAGTCTCGCCTCTTTCCTGCTCTCGCCGAAGCCCGTTGAGCCAAAGCCTAACCCAATCTGCTCCCTCTCACTCCGATGCCCGCTCCGACGCTGCCCGCTCGATATGTTGGTCTGCTGTTTAAATCGCCCGCGCGCTGCCGAGTGACGTCATGCGCCTGGGCAGTCACTCGACGCTACACGGAACGCCAGAAAGAAAAAAAAATCGCTCCTCGTTATTTTCTGGCACTCTCCGCTCTCTGGTCGCTGGAAAGTTCAGGGAGGAGATGAAGAATGGAGTGAAAATTTTGTTTACATTAAACTGGCAGCTTTTTAAATAACACATAAATCTGATTGCAACTTCTCTGAACTTCCGAATATTTATTCCAAACACCACTGCCCGTTCCAGGCACCGACAAATGTGTAAAAAACCTTGCTCCGCACATCTCCTTTAAACTTCCCCTTACCGTAATTGCATGTTCTCTACTCTGAGGAAAAGATCCAGAATGTCTATGCTATTCATGTCTCTCATAATTTTATTAACTCCTATCAGGTCTCCCCTCAGCTTTCGCCGTTCTAGAGAAACCAGCCCACGTTTGTCCAACCTATCATTATAGCTCATACTCTCTAATCCAGGCAGAATCCTGGTAAGCCTCTTCTGTATCGTTTGCAAGGCTTCCGCATCCTTCCTGTAATGGAGCGACCAGGACTGCGCACTTAACTGAAAATTCACATCATGTAAGTCAGTGATAACAAACCTGATTCTGTAAACCCCAGGTATGGCCCAACCAAAGTTTTTCCTCGCTGCAACATAACTCCCTGGTTCTTATACTCAATGCCCCGCCCAAAGAATATCGGGTCGATAGAGAAATTTAACACAGAAATGAAAAGATGGGGTCTGTTAAAGAGACTGAGAAACTATTTGATCTACAAAAGAATAATTGAAAAATGATGGAATAGCATCTGCGTTGTTAGAAAACTCGCCGTACGTAATACCACAGACGTGTGGAGAGTTAGAAAATAGTTCTTGCATAACTCGTAAATGTACCGTTGTTCATATTGAGAGGCAGTGGGTGGAATGGGGCGTGAATCAGAAACGTCGCCAGAACATTGCAAACAACGATGACCGTCAGCGCACGACATCGCTGACTTCTGTTTTGGTCGCAGTGAATATGTCCATTCAAGCTGAGATGTGTGATGAATTGAAAGAATGCACTGAGGCAACTCTGTGCTCATATTCGCTTTGGGATTTCGCAGGATCCATTTCCAGTCTTATCCCTCCGTGTATGAAGTATGCGAACTTTAAATATTAGGCGATGAATGACTATGACTCACTTTGATTTCACCACATTGCGCGACAGCTAATTATGGAAGCTGCAGTGCGCCCAGGCAGAGCCCGGTAATGTGTCTCAGGCGTCAAGTTGGTGAGAGTGGGCAAGTGACGGACGTTTAAAATGGTGGAGAGCAGGAAGTTCAGAGTTGCACCTGCGGATTGAACACAGGTATTTTGTCTGAATACAGGGAGCAGCATCCACGCAGTTGTCGATGAATGAGAAAGGAAAACACTGACGGAGGACACCGGAGAAGGGCTGACCCCATGAGTGTTCCATAGAACTGAGGGAGGTACCCCAGTAGGACTGAACCCACTAGTGCTCCATAGAACTGAGGGAGGTACCCGAGTAGGACCGAACCCATGAGTATTCCACCAACCCCATGATAAGGCAGGTGTAGCTTGGGCCATGTTAGTTCCCAAAGGGCACCATTGATCGGGAGAAAATGAGCGGAGATGAAAGAGCAGTGATTGAAAGTGGGAAAGAATTCGTCCAGGCAAATGATATTGATCACGGACGGTTTGTTTGGGCCGGCACGAAGTACCGTAATCTCCCACTGTGGCATCTGTCAGGGACTATTTCTTTTCACCATCTGCTCTTCCATTCGCATGGGCCACTCGGTGATTGTTGTGGTATATGTGATGCTGCCTTAATTTTTCTCCTTTGTTCAGCGCATCCTGACCTCCTCGGCAGCCCTTCAGTCCTGGACTTTGCAAATGTTTTTAATTCCACGTTGTAACTTCCCCCATTACCCCCATTGACCTGATCACCTCGTTTACAACTTATTGCTCCAGCAATCCTGCCTTCGGCCCATCACAGATATTCCCTTTTCATTCTGCATCCACAAGAACAGCGGACAGTAGGATCAGGAGTTGGCCACGTGGCTGCTCAGACCTGCCCCACCATTCAGTCAGATCGTGGACAGAGGGCACTTAAGTTCCCGTTATTTAAGCTGCTGAATTCCCGGTGAGCTGCCACTTCTGTTGCCGTTGGTGGAAATTGACGTTTAATTGCAATGTTAGCAATTGTTCCGGTAGCTGTCTGTTTCCACAACCACCTGTCCAGTCCCAGTATTTCAACAATTGAAACTTCGTGTCTCTGAGCAGCTTCACTGCGTTTACAACGATGTTGTTTATTCAGCCCAAGCACTGAAGCGGGAATATTGTTCGTAAATGTACTGGAATCTGGTGGCTGGCTCGGCAGCAGGAATTAGGTCACTGGCAGCAGTTAACACATGAATGGGTATGAATGGCTTTAAGAAAATAAAAACACAGCCAATAGCCGCCTGCAGTTTCTCTGCTGACCTCCATCGGATGATCCAATTCACAGCTTATCTCCACAGCAAGCGACTGTTTAAGGGGAGGTGGCATTTCACGGTTAGTCAAGGAATGTATTACCTCAGTATTGAGAGAGCATATCCTTGAAAAATGCCCGAAAAGACTCTTCAAATGAGGACTTCAGGTTAAAAATTAGGAATTTAAAGGAAATCGTCACTTTGTGAGTGTGCATTACACACCACATGAGAGGCAGCAGGAGTTGCAGGAACAGATACACAGGCAAGAAACAGTGAGATGTAATACGTTTCAAAATGATTATGGAAACAAGTAATGCTAGATTCAGGGTAAAGTGCTTAAACTGGGGGAAGGCTATTCTCATTAAAGTAACACAGGGTCTTGATAAGATGGACTGGGAGTATAGAATATATAGAAAATAGAGATATAGAATGTATAGAAAATAGTGGCTACACACACGTGTTTACTCATAATCTGTTTCATGCCTAAAATGGCGCTGGCTCCTGCTCCTTCTTCATCGAAGGGAAGAGAAAGCCCGCGCGGGGGAAGAGTCAGCTAACTCGCGGGTGACTGAGGACGACGACCTGAGCGCGACCCTGTGTCCGGTAATAATGTCTGCACTGCAGAAATGACCAGGGCATATTGTGATTAGATTAGAAAAGCTGTGGCAGAGTACAAACATATTGTGATTAGATTAGAAAGACACTTGTGAAAACAACTGTGGCAGAAAGCAGTGGGTTGAGGAACGCGGGTTCTGTAATTAGATGTCACTATGTAGCTGAAACTGACGTGATTGATTATGACAACTGGAATAAGAAAGGACCATAAAAAGATCTGTGAGCCTTTCCCAGGGTCGATCAGTGACTAGCTCTCTGACCGTCACAGCCTTTGTTTGTAAATAAAGGTTTAACTTCTTAAAATAATCTTCTGCGTCTGCTGGTGATTCTCGAATCTCGGTATTCCACGACAAATCTGGCGTAGTCGACAGGATGGGAAAGAGACCCATAAGAAAAGAGCGACAAATGAAGGACGCTTCCCGGTCCCTCGGGGACCCCCATAGGACTAAGAGAGTAAAGGATGACGACTCAGTAAAAGGAGGTAAGCGTCTTCGCTGTTAATTCGGACCAAAAGCTCTATTGGGTGTGGGAGGTCTCCGGGCCACAGAGGTGTTGAACGATTGCCGAAGGGTCTCTACGATCCAAAGAGTCTGGTAAAAATTAAACTAGATTCAGAGGATTGATCAAGAAAACTGCGCAGTGGGTTGAGTAGAGATAAGACGATAAATATTGATTAAAGTAAAATTCCACGTTGTGTTGGTAAGTCCCTGTGGATACCGCCTCGCGGGTGACGAGGGTCTGAACGTACAGGGCAGAAAAAGTCCTCGTGGATACCGCCTTAGGAAACGTAAGGGTCTGAACGGACGAGGTTTACAGGAAAGTTCTGCGGATACTGCCCTAGGTAGGGGTCTGCACGGGCAGAACAAAAGAGGGAGGAATAATTTGATAAATTGAATAAAATTAAATAATACAAAAGCCGGTAGATTGGTTAGTAAAATTATCAAGTGAGGCGCAGAAGTAGGATAAGAGAAGCAGTGATACTAATAAGAAATAATCAGATAAGTGAGGTGTGAATTTCCGAGAAATACCCTACAAAGACAACATGATGGGGAAAGGAACTGCAGTCGAGATATTAAGCAAAAAGTTTCCAGTATCCAAAAAAGATATCGAAAGAATTTCGGAAAAATGGGAAAAGAGATCCAAAAATCAATTAACGAAATGGCCAAAAGAAGGAACTTTTGATGTAAGTCTGTGTGAGGAAATGGAGGGATTCATTAAAATCTACAAACCAAAAGATAAATCTGAAAAAGAAACCAAAAGAGACAACAGGAGGTCGAGACACTAAAACCTTTTAGGACGGAAGGAGAAAAATTGAGGAAAACATATCAGGCACCAGTAGTAACTACAGAGGGCGCCAAGAAACCAGAGGAACAGCTCGCCATAAAAAAAGGAGGAAGAGGAGTGTAAGTCGGCTCTATATCCGGCCTTAAAAAAGGCATAAAAAACCCTCCCTATCCAGGCAAAGGGAACCCGGAACAGTGCCACTAGTGAAGGAACGTTGGCAGTAGAAGGGGAGGTGGAATTCCATGAAGATGAACAGGATAAAGAGGACTTTAGCGAGAGAAGGGAGGCAGAAAGGAGAACGCGCCAAGAGGGAAAGGAGGAAATAGAAAGGCGTAGATTGGAAATGCAGGATGAGGTTAGAAAATTGCAGGAAGAAAGAGTACGAAAGGATTTCGAGCAATTGCAATGGTATAAAGAATACGTTGAGCCAAATTTGAAAAAAAAGAGAACCATGGAAAGAGCAGGAGGAAGTAGAGAGGCGAGGGAGATGAAACCCCGGTAGGACCAATGTGGCAGGAATTAGAAATAGAATCCGAGGCTGATGAGGAGTTGGACTATGAACCGGTAAGCCAATATTCGTAAGGAGGGGGAAGGAGAATGTTGGCAATGTTACTGAAAGGAGGAGGACAGTCACAGTACATTCCTTGTGGGACACAGGACCTGGAAGTGCTAAAAAAATGCACTACCCAGCATACATGAAGGAGTAGGAAAATGGATTACAGCCTTTGAGGACGAGATCACAGGACGATTATTGGCAATGGGTGACTACTGGTGAAGGTAGTGCGAACCTCAAAATTGAGAGAACTGATGATTTCGGCTGGCTTAAAAAATGTGGTGGACAATCCAATGGTTGATGGTTACGGTTTTGACCAAGTGAGACACAGGGTATGGCGGGCCCTCAGAAAATGTTACCCACCGAAAGTGGACCCCAAGGCTCTAAAAGGGGACCCACTGGGAGATACTGAAAACCCAGAAGCTTATTTAGAATACCAGTTCAAAAAGTGGAGACTGGAATCTGACCGTTCACCAAGGTCATCAAGGCAGATGACCACGATGTTTCCGACGGCTATTGTGGATGCAATTCCCTCCCAAGTCAAGTCCAGACTTGAGGAGGTGGTAGGGCCGACGTTAATGTCCTACCAAGAACTCAGGGACCACGTAGTCCATGCAGTCAAAAAGTACCGAAAAGACAGAAAAAGGCTGATTTAGCAACAGGAGGAGGTGCAAAGAATGCTGACACAGATGCAGCTCGAGGAGCTTAAAAGCAAAGAAAGAGAAAGAGACAAAAAATGTTGCCAATAACAACTGATCAGATTGCGATCACCAAAATCAACGAAGCACCAACCTACGGAGGAACCTGTCATATTGCCAGAAAAGGGCCAGAAAGCCCCATGCCAATAATAAACATCTTTGGGGGAGCGTTTCCGCAAATGCCATATCAGGGGCAAAACAAATTTATGCAAGAGCTCAGACAGACTGGAACTTCCAAGGAAGGGGGCAAAGAGGTAATGGGCAAAAAGGGCCAGTGAAAAAAAGAGGTAGAAAGGGGGACAGGAGGATTGTGTTGGGGATGCAATCAGCCAGGGCACATCAGGAGAGACTGCCCGTACAAACCCTGGCCTGCCACGTTTCAGCAGGAATCAATGAGTAGAGAGCAACAGTTTAATCAAGAATCAGCCCCAGCAGGTGCAACCGGACCTGTGAACACCTATGGAAGGTACTAGGTGTGCCCAGAGAACACGGGTGGGAAGGGACAGTACCCAATGATAACACGGGATGCGGAAGAGGAACCTATTGTTCAGATTATTTTAGAAGGGCAATTAACACCAATGATGATAGATACTGGAGCCATGTACACTTTCGTACAACCGCAATACGCCTTCCACCTTCCCATGTCAGGAAAATTTATTGAAACTGTAGGGTTCTCGGGAAAAGCACAGTTAACAAGAGTTACAGCTCCAGTGACTTTAAAGATGGGAAACAACGAAATATTCTTGCCGATCCTAGTGTCCAAAGGAACCCCAATCAATTTACTAGGCAGAGATGCACTGTTAAAACTGGGATTGAAATTGGAATGCACCCCAGATGGGTTAAGCGTGGGAAAAATACGCACTCAGCTGGTGATGCAGGAAGCTAGAGGAGCGAATGTGTTTCGGATGGGAGACATAGAAGATCAGGTCTGGAAAACTTGGAGAAAAGAGAAAGAGAGAGCTCTGGCAATACTACCTGAGGATAAGCCACTCAAGACTGAGTTGCATTGTACAGTTATTTTTGATGAGACCCAGTGTAAGAAGATAGAGAGACAATGGCGAAATGAAGTAAATACTCAGCAGCATTTAAAAGGTCAGGCAATAATAATAGAAAATCATGGAGCAGCCTTACAAATAAAACGAAATGCGTTACTGGAAAAATAGTACAGGGTGCCAGGAGCTGCACCCCATGTAACGTTGGTAGTAAATGAGAGATACCAGTCCAAGGATTTAGGGCCCATGGTGAGGCAAGCAGGAACAATTATTGATTGGCAGATAGTGACACTAAGGGTCTGGAAGTCTGGGGACAATGACTATGTTAAGATAGTAGTAGATACAGGAATGATAGGAAGTCCCAAGGAGATAGAAGTAGCCGCTCAACGGCATATGACATATCTAGTAGAAGAAGAGAGCCAGAAGAAGGATAAAAGGCTGGAGGCACTGCCAGCCATTTTATGGTCACAACACGATACAGATGTAGGAAGAGTAAGATCAGCAAGCTCGGCAGAAATAAAATTAAAACAGGGAGCGATTCCACTTAAGGGACCACAATACCCCCTGAAACTAGACCCTGAAGCAGAAGAAGGATAGAGCTAACAATACAAGGATTGCTTGAGGTAGCAGTGCTTGAGGAGACGAATAGCCCCTATAATACTCCACTGTTACCTGTCCTGAAAACATATAAGTCCAAGTGGAGACTGGTACATGATTTGCGAGCAGTGAATGAGGTAGTGGAAGATTGGTCAGCTGTAGTCCCAAATCCGCATACGCTGTTGGCTAATGTTCCACCAGAAGCAGGCTGTTTTCCGGTGATTGATTTGTGTTCGGCTTTTTTCAGCATTCCCCTAGCAAAAGAGTGTCAGTATTTGTTTGCTTTCACTTCCAGAGGTAACCAGTGTACTTACACTCGGATGCCGCAGGGATTTAAGCATTCACCGCATATTTTTAACCAGGTATTGAAGGCAGACCCAGAGGGTATACCATTGGAAAGTACACTGATACAGTATGTAGATGATTTATTGGTTTGCTCGGAAAGTGAAGAACAGTGTGAGAGAGATACCTTGGCCTTATTGGAAAGATGGGCATCTGGAGGTCATAAGGCACCAGAAAAAAGCTGAAACTTTGGAAACGGCAAGTAGAATATATGGGTAGATTAATATCTAAGGGGGTAAAGTCGATAGCGCCGGATCAAATTACGGCAATAAAAAAGGCTCCTGAACATCAGACAGTAGTACAGATGATGACATTTTTTTGGGAATGGCAGGATACAGTTCAGACAGGATTGGAGAATATGCTGAAATTGTGACGCAGTTGAGGAAAATAATGAAGGAAGCTGGACAAAAAGACCTGAAGGGTGTTCTGCAGTGGAATGAGGAGGCAGAAATAGCCTTTAACACTCTTAAGCAGGAATTGCAGTCAGCCCCAGCAATAGTTTTTCCTGATTATGAAAAGGTCTTTATCTCTATGTGTCTAACTGACAGGAAGGTTATGTTGCAGCAGTGCTAACACAGGAGGCGGGCATAGGGAGAATAAAAGAGCCAATAGCATACTACAGTGCGAGACTGGATGAGGTGGCCCAGGATTATCCGCCTTGTTACCAGGGACTGGCAGCATTTCACGATGCTTATGAAAAAGCATCGTCTGTAACCATGGGTTACCCTGTAATTCTGTCTTCGCATCATAAGGTAGCAGAATTATTAGAAAAGGGAAAGTTTGTACTGACACCAGCTAGGATTGTTGCATTTCGGTTGTTATTGACATTTCCAGACATAATTATACAAAGGTGTACTGCAAGTAACATAGCCGATTATGTTCCACTGGGTTATGAAGGAGAGCGTCATGAGTGTGTGAGGGAAATGAGGATATTTGCCAAATTAAGAGCCGATTTACAGTCAGAGCCGTTGGATGATGTAGACAAAAAGATTTTGTTTGTGGATGGCTCCTGCTACAGGGACCACGATGGGACCCACGCAGGGTTTTCAGTGGTGCAACAGGATCAGCCTCAGTTTAAAACAATCAGGCTGGAATCTTGTCCGCAACACTGTTCAGCTTAATTAACGGAGATTAAAGCTATGACAGCAGCATGTAAGGTGATGGAGGGTGAGAAATTTGATATTTATACGGATTCAGCATATGCTCATGGAGTATGTCATTTGTTTGGAGCAGTATGGAAACAAAGAGGGTTCAAGGAAAGCAACGGAGACTCTATACAGCATTGTCAGCAAATTCTAGATTTAATAACAGCGATGATAAAACCAAGAGCGTTGGCTATTATAAAGTGTCAGGCGCATAAGAAGGGAAATGACATGGTGAGAAAGGGAAATCAGGCTGTGGATGAAGCAGCCAGGAAAGCCTCTGGATGTTGTTTGGCTGTTATTGCACCTCAGGTAAGCCTGGACCCAGAATCCATGATGGAGGACATAATTGATATAGAGGTAAGGCAACTCTAGCAGAACAAACAATGTGGAGACAGAGGAGCCAAGCGGAACCAGGAAGGCTGATGGAGCACCAATGATAGTTTGTCGGTACACCCACCCCCTTGTCAACTACCCTCATTTCAGAGGCACATGGGCTGGTCCATTGTGCAAGGGGGGAAGTGATGAGAAAGATAAAAAGGATGGTTTCTGGTCACTCTACTTACAGGCTTTGGTAGATCACATCTTGTCGCAATGTGAGGTGTGTGCACAAAACAACGTGAGGAAAGGAATTACGACAATTACGACAAAAGGAATTAGGTCATATACCCGTACCCGAAGGACAATTCAAACATTTAGTGATTAACTATGTGGATATGATAAAGGCAAGATGAAAGAGATAGATGCTGGTGGTGATTGAGAGATTTAGCAGATAAGTAGAGGCAGATCCCTCTAAAGACTTAGGAGCAGGAACTGTAGTAAAATTTTTGACAAACGAAGTAATTCAAAGATTTGGAATACCCTCAGAGATAAGTTCCGACAATAGGTCAGCCTTCATCCAAAAAGTGGTTAAATCGGTATAGCAAGCTCTGAGGATAAAACAGAGATTTGGATGCGTATAATCAACCCCAGTCACAGGGTATGGTAGAAAGAATCAATGGGACTTCAAAAACTAAACTGAATAAGATCTGTGCAAACACTAAGCTCAATTGGGTTGATGCCCTGCCTTTAGCGCTAATGAGCTATCGCATGCAGACCAATCGTATAACATGCCTTACACCACATGAGATGCTTACTGGCAGTGCCCAAATGGAGAGGCCCATATAAAGGCCCTAGTTTGGAACAGTTAGAACTGGAACTAAAACAGTGCATGCAACAACTAACTGGGATACACAAGTCTATCTATACACAGGAAAAACAAAAGGAGACAAAGACAGATCTGGAGGAAGGACCTGTTAAACCCGGACATCAGGTTTATGTGCGGGTATTCCGAAGCAAGTGGAACGAGCCAAAAGGGGAGGGCCCTTTACGGTAACCAAGGCATCGCCCACCGCAGTTCAAGTGGAAGAATGTTCCACCTGTTATCATCTCAACCACTGAACCAAGGCTGCTCCACAGGCACAGCCTGGTGTTGAGCCCGCGGTGAGTGAGCGCGAGGAAAGGGTAGTGGACGACGAGCGGGAAAAGCAGAGAATCACTACCCCGCCGCAAGATCTTAACCAGATAGTAAGTGAGATTTTCGGACACACCGACAGCTCTGAGGACGATAGTAATGAGCCTGTGGAGCATAACCCTTCTCCAGATAGTTGGGATGGGGATGAGTTGGGGACGACCGGACCCATCGCCTGTGATAACGAGACTGTCAACTCCTGTGCAGATTTGGAAACTACCAATTTAGCAGAGTTGGCAGACCTGGTATGGTAATACTAGGGCTTCGTGAGATTTAAGAAGAGGGATAAAAGAAGTGTGACACTTACTTCCTTACCATGGCTGCAGACACGCACTAATTATTTGTACCAATGAGCAAATTATACAGCAGCAATAATGGCCAGAACGGACTGCTACTTTTGTACCAGGGCAAGGACAATACACCATATAGTGCCCATGCCATATAACTCCTCCATCTGCAGGCAATGGGAACGTGAGTATGGGGAGTCATAAAAGCAACAATGTAATGTGAATCAGATCTGTGTATTAGAAAACCCCTGTGTGATTTAAAAATACATGCAACCAGTCTTGTATCAAGTAAATACCATACTGCCCTTTCTGGTGCATGTGGTTCCATGGGTCTTCCCATTATGACCAGGACTCACTCATTAAAAATGTAATTATAGTAGGCCTTGGGCAACTATCCATAATAATCAGACGCTTCCACTTGAGACTGTACACCTGACAGAGGGAGTAAAGTTTGAATGCTCCGCGAAAGAGAGATGTCCCTGTCCCTGTTAACTTTACAGGCCCTTGTAGTATTACTTGGAATGTGACTGCAAAACGCGCGATTGGTGCACTGGATGTCCAGGATATCCCATTGGCTGACACCTGGTGGTTGTGCAGTCTGGGAGAAGGGTTGAAACCGACACTTCCGCTTAGATGGGATAGGACTTGCACTCGCGTCATGTTACTGCAGCCCCTTGCTTTACCTACAAGTGTAAACCTGGACACACCACCACAGCAGGAACTGCAGCGTCGGAACGAGAGTACACCCCTGACCCGGCAGTTCACTGACAGTATAGGTCAGTCTAGGGGTATCCCCAATGAATTTCAGGCAAGGAACGAGATTGAAGCTGGATGGGAATCGATAATCCCCGTTATTGGGATCAGTAAGAATGTGGAATGGGTAAATTATATCTATTATAATCAGCAGCAATATATCGATTACACTGATGATGCCCTCTCCGCATTAGGGGAGCAATTGGATGCAACCAGCAAAATGGCCTGGTAGAATAGAGAGATATTAGATTGGTTACTAGCGGAGAAAGGAGGTGTCTGTGTACTATTTGGGGAACATTGTTGTACTTTAATATCAAATAGCACCAGCCCAGAGGGATCCTTGGCTAAGGCGATGAATAAACTGAAAAATTTGAGGAAAGAGGTTAAATAGAATGCAGGGTTTGGACATTAGTTTTTTGATTGGCTGCAAAGTAAGTTAGGTGGTTGGGGAACCTGGTTAACCAAAGCTGGTGTAACCAAGCTCTTACACCCTGCCAATTTCTTCCCCAGGTTGTTCCAATTTTAAGTCACCTCTCATGATTTATTTCAGCAGGCAGCAGCTGGCTTGGTGCAGCTACATCTGCTCTGCTTTTGCTGCGCCAGGAATCCAACCTTATCCTTCTCCATCCTGACGCTCCCCCTGCCCCAAATTTGCAGCCAGACTCTTCTTTTGACCTTATGAAAATTTGTGTTATTCAGATATTCAGATGGATTTATTTACATCCATCATCGCCTTTCGCAGAACGGTCCATATGGGTTTGGTTCCCCCAACATTTTATTCCGAATTCCTTTCAATTTTACGTTGTACATCTCCAAATGTGTGAACTACGAGGAAATTCTGGTCACACGCAATTCGTCAGAAGGCATTAGTTTAAACTCTAATGATAGGAAGCAGGAGATTAGTATTTGAAAAAAACAATAATGTTGATTCCCTTAAGAAGAAACTGCAGTCAGCGATGTTTTATGGAAGATCTTTCGAAAAGTTCGGGTTGTTTGTCTTTCAGTGGATGTTGTCTGTATTTAGTGCATTTTCCGTTATGTATTAGTTCAGTAAGGCTGGCGAAAGAAGGAAACTCACCCTGCTTATCGGCCTGGCCTTGATGTCTCCTTAAAATCACAGAAAAGGGATTTGCAGTGACTTGTCTGTTCAGCGAGAATCCACTCTGTTTCGACTCCTTTTTACAATGGACCTACATACTAGAAAATCACAAATGAATTATATTTAAGGTTAGCGAGAGCACGGATATTAAGGAAAATATCCTCTAGAATATGAAGGCTGGTAGGTGGATGGCGAAGACAAGGTGAACCATACACCCGGGGTGGATGGTAGAAAATGCGTGAAACACCCAGTGCGAAAAATAGAACAGAAGCAGATGAGATCCCAGTAAACAATGGTGGGGAGAAACCAGGATTGAGAAAAACAATCTCGGAAACAATAATCAGAATAGTTGAAACTGAAACGTAACACTGAAGGAAATTTGAACGGCTCCTTTCAGGGCGCAGAGTCTGAGACATTGCAGTCAATGGATCCGCTCGAGTCTGCACGGATTTAAAGCAGAATGATCACTGATCTATCAACTGGGTGAGGTACAGATGTCGAGAAATTGAATCGAAGCCTCAGAAATGATGAGTGAAAGTGGGAGCAGGAATTGGAAAATTGGCAGCAAACATGAAACACTAATCAATGCCCGGTGGAGTTGAGGGGCTGGGACTGGAACAAGCAATTTACCACACATCCAACAAAAAGACAGGCACAGTTTAAATCAATGAGAATTGTCAAGGATTACCATTTAATCTGCAAAAAAAAAGGAGTTAAAAGGGAAGCTGGTAAATGTGAGAACCATGTCAGTTTGACGAGACTGCCGGTGGAAAGTGATGGTTTCGTGCTTTATAAAACACAAAGCGAAGGACTCAAATACCGCCACATATTGGGAAGGAAATGCAGAGGTATTGCAGGTCTGAGGCGAAAATGACCTGCTTGCGACCAGGAAAGGCGATCGTATTAAAGTGGCGGACGCTTTTGGAAGTGCCACGATCGAGAGAAGGGATGGAAAGGAGGAGTAAAAAACAGAATCAACGTACTTTGACGTTCTGTGCGACAAGGGTAGGATATACAGATGTACAGTATGTCACCCACCCTGCGGAAGATCGGCTCTGTAGAATGTCTGAACGATCTGCTCATCCCCGCGTTCACTTCGGTCAATGGTTTCTGGAGCAAGAATGTGGATCAGAATAAGATTTATTTTCACTGACATAAAAGACGTAAGATACGTTGTTTTGCTGGACCAGCACAGTGCAAAGACAGAAAGTTACGATTGATTACAAAAACTGAACAGATAACGCAAAATGAAGGAATAACAAGGGAGTGTTCATTGGTTAATGGACAATTCAGAAATCTCATGGCGGAGCACAAGAAGCTGTTCCTGAAACACCGTGTGTGGGCCGTTCAGCTCCTGTACCTCCTCCCCGATAGCTGTAACAAGAGGGCATGTCCCACATGGTGAGGGTAAGGTGATGGATTCCGCCTTCTTGAGGCAGTGTCCCATGAAGATATCGTTGATGGCGAGGAGGGTTGTGTACGTGATGGAGCCGGCTGAGTCTACAGCTCTCTGCAGTCTTTTGCAATCCTGTATGTTTGAGACTCCCTACCAGGCGGTGATGCAACCAATCAGAATGCTCTCCACTACATCTATGGAAATTTGTTTCGGTATTAAACCGAATCTCCTCAAACTCTGGAGGAAGCAAAGCCGTTGGCGTGCCTTCTTCGTGATTGCGTCCATGTGTTGGGCCCAGGATATTTCTTCCGAGATGTTGACGCCAAGCGAGCTTAAAGCTGCTCACCCTTTCACAGCTGACCCCTCAGTGAGGGCAGGTGTGTGTTTTCCTGACTTCCCCTTCCTGAGTGACACATTCTTGGTCTTCAGCAAATGTGACAGCCTCATCCCCTCCAAGCAGCCAAACTCCGCTCTCCTTTCGGCTTCGTCCGCCAGCTGGTGACGAAACAAACCAATCAACGCGATTAAAATAAAATTCAGAGATTTTGAATCTAAAATAAAATGAAAACAGAAAAGGATTATTCTCTGCAGTCCATTCTTATGTTCTAACTTGTACTTGTTTCCCAATTCTTGATCCATTGCTCAGACAGAATGTGGGGTGCGGGGCTAGACCTCTTTAGGAGTTTAAAGAGATTTGGTATGTCACCAAAGTCTCTTAAAATTTTCTACAGATGTCTGGTGGAGAGCCTTATGACTGGTTCAGTCACCACCTGGTATGAAGACTCCAACGTACAGGATCGAAAGAGGATGCATAGGGACAGCTCCATCACGGGCACAACCCGACATGCTATTGAGGTCGTCTTCAGGAGACGGTGCCTCAAGAAGGTAACATCCATCATTAAGGACCCTCGGAATCCGTGTCATGCCCTTTTCACGTCACTACCATCGGGGAGGAGGTACAGGAGTCTGAAGTCCCACACTCAAAGTTTCAGGAACAGCTTCTTCCCCTCCGCCATCAGATTTCTGAACGGCCCCTGAACCCATGAACACCTTCTTGTCACTCCTCTTCAGCATTAGTGTGAGTTTGAGCAGCTCAATCTGAGAAGCTGCGCAAATTTGAAAAGGACTTATTTTAGAAACCTATAATATTTTCTCAGGATATCTTTGTTATTCTTCGGCGCGGTAATACGTGACCTATATTGAAAAATTTGAGAAATACCTTTCATCCCGTGTCAGATTAAAGCGATTATTCAATTACCCGACATATCCCACAAATGTCCACGGTCTGACACGCAGCCACATAGTCTGAGGGACCGCCGGCATTTGGCACTGCTTTGCAGAATGAAGCAAATTGAAGGATATCTGCCAAACAATATGACGGATCCGGTTGATACCTGTAATAACACATGTCATTATTCGTTGAATTGTTTGCATTCCCAGTTTTCACCCATTAGTGTGCCCAGATTTTCCATTGTTTGGAGATTCACAATTAAATCTCTGAATTGAGCATAATCTGAAGAGCGGGGACTTTTTTGGATGTCGTCATCTGTTTGTTCACATTCAGATAATCCCTATTTTAACGATGTTGTAATCGCGGTCCAAGTGGAATTCAAAAATATTACAAAAACTTCGGGATCCAATGGTTTAATACCTTATTCAGAGAGATTGCAGTATAAAGGAACATATCGCTCTGCGGAAAAGATGTGGAGAATTTATCACACCATGGACAGAATACGACATGTAATCATTGCCATCATTGAGTTCCTGATAAGTAAACTCTGTACCACAAATTGTGAAACTACCTGCATGATCTGGCTTTGCTCATTTTACAATAACCTGACAGCCCGCATACTTGTGATCGTCATACCGAGACCACGTAATATCACGTTGTGAAGTTAAATGTATCTAATCAGTGCTGTACTTTGATTCCGTTGAGCTAACCGAAAATAAGCCACTGTTGGGAAATCGCTGGAGAGGTGAGAATATTTGCATTGCCTTTTAAAATGTACGAAGTAACATTGATACCAAGTCTCATTGCAGGCAGCTAGCTAAGCGGAGATAAAATGGAGGATTTTACATTGGAGAAGTTCACTGATTGTGACTTACTGACAGAACTGAAAAAACAGGCCCGTGACTACATATCACTTTGGGAGACTGTCAGAGTGGAAGTGAAATGGCTGTTGGCCACCAAGCGCTGATGAATTGCTGAATGTGAGCCCATGTTATTGGGATTGCCTGTCACTACGAAACTGTTCCAGATGGAGAACCACTTAGCAACCAGACACAGAATTACCCTCTCTTTTCCCGGAACAACTTTTCGCTGGGCTTCAGAAGCTAAGTTTCGTTGACACTACCAGGCAGGCACGGCTCTCCACCTGCACCACGGGCTACCTGGTGGCCATGGCAGCGGCGGATCTCATGGTTATTGTTACTGAGGTCATTTTACGTCAAACCAATCATCCCCGTGTGGAGTATTGTTATGCTGACTCTTGTCGCCACGGATTATTCTGTCTGGTTCATGGTCACTTTCACCGTTGATCGGTTGTCGCCATTTATTGCCAAACATCAAACCAAAGTATTGCACCGGAGAAACTGTGGCTGGTGTTGTGGCAACAACCTGCACTCTGCTCTGTCTGTAAAAAAAACATTCTATTCTGCTTTACATATAGATCATCGACAATGTACCGTGGGGCTGCTTAACCAAACCAACGTATTATACTGAGCCCGGGTGGGTTGGATTTGACTCTTTCGAAAAGGGTTTACTCCATTTCTCCCTTTCGCTGTAATTCTGCTGCTCAACGCTCTGACCGTCAGGTATATGTTGGTGACCAGTCGGGTCCAGAAGGGGCTTCGCGGTCAGAAAAGTGGGGAGAACCCCGGTGACCCAGAGATGGAGAGCAGGAGGTGATCCATGATCTTACTCTTCGCCCTCTCTGGTAGCTTCATCTTTCTGTGACTGATGTTTGTATAATTTTCATTTTCTATCAAGTCACGGGTTCAGAGTGCAACAGTTGAATTTCTCATGACACGAGTCGGATATTAGCTGAGAATGATCAGCTGCTGCACAAGCACATTTATTTAAGGGGTGACTCAGTCCAAGCTCAGGAAGCAGGTGAAGAGCGCGGAGAAATATCCGGTCACATCAGTTTTTCAGTTCATTCATAGATCCAAGCCCATAGGGCACACCAAAGGCCACCGTGGCGTCTTGAATTCGGGATCCGTCTCCTGAAATTCACCGCCTGATCCACAATACTCTGTTGCTGGGCTGAAAATCTAACCAGTGGTCATCGCTGTGACTGACAGTCAATAAGATGCGTTGAGTAGGCCACCCTGACGTACCACCGATTCTCCTAGAGCACCCATAAGCCCATGCAGTAACCCACAAGCCATCAGCTTCTACGATCTTCTGCCGACAATTCCAGGAATAATTGCTAGTGTTAACGAAGTCATCAACATGCTGCTCTTCGCTTCCCCAAAAACAGCTCTCCGTGTTGAGGATGAAGTGTATACGGCGACTGGGTATTTTCATGGGTGAGACCGCGGGCACTGGGAGAGATTGAAGAGGGAGTAAGCAGAGTAAACGCGGGAGACATGAGGAAGGACAATAGGAGGAAGAAAGTCAGCAGCGGGAAGGGGAAGCAGAAGAATAGTTGGAAGAGTAGAGAAACAGGATCGATTACATTGAGAGAAAGGGAAGGAATGAATCGTAGCAACCGGTGTAGCAGAAAAGCATAGTCATTTGTAGAGCGAGGACAGGGAGACGGAATACTTGGAGGCGGTATGTAAGGCTTCATTGGTGGGAAACAGTTGGGTAGAGAATGATCTCGGGCTAGTATCTGTGTGCGCGCGTGCCCCTGCATGTGTGCGCGTGCCCGTGCATGTGTGTGCGTGTGCCATATGTTTAGACTGCGTTTCGGCATGTTAGTGAGTGTTCGCAAAGGTGTTTTCTGTGACGAGTGGTTAGAGTAAGTCCGCACATGTTTTCCGTGTCTGTGGAGGTTCATATGCCTTTCGCTTCAGGCTCCGTTCACTAAAGTATATTCAATTCAGCCTTATATTTATCCCATTCACCTGATCACGTCCATGTTTGCTGACCTGACTGGACTAGCTTATTTTATTTGTACCTCTCCATCCCTCAACTATACATATACTCTGTCGCATTCTCCTGTTCAATTAGTTTAAACCCTTACCAACAGCACTAGCGAAGCCATCTTCAAGGATGTTGGACCTCTTCCAATTCACATGCAAGCCGTTCAGTTCATACATGTGGAGACACTAAAGAATGCAGATGGTGGAATCTGAAGCAAAGGAACAAACTGCCGGAGGAATTCATCGAGTAAAGCAGCATCTGTGGAGGCATAAGGGTGGTCCGTTTCGGATCGAACTTGCATGAGGAATCACTGTACAGGACACAGTTCGTTATGTTCCACCTCCATCGGAACGGCCACCGTGATCAAGAAATCTGACGCTCTCCCTTCTTCATTATTTCTTTAGCTATACATTGATCTGACCTATCCCCCCATTGCTGTAATCGCCAGCACACGGTGCCGTACTTGATCCAGAGTTTCTAACCTTGGAGATTTGTTCTTTAATCTGATCCAAACCGCTGAAGATAATGGATCGAGACCTCGTCTCCCTTTTCACAGATGTTGTTAGTACCATTGGGGACCACGATCTGTCTGTTTATTGAAATACATTTGAACCACCCATCCATTTTATAACATCTCTGCTGATTCCAGTAGGCACCCTGATTCGTGTTGATGGCATCAGATGCGCTTGGCAATTCCCCTTACAATCGAATCTCCCACCTGTATTGTCACATCACTCTTGATTCTATCGCCTGGTGCAACCACCGTGCCGTGATCTCGGCTTTCTCGGATACATCTACCCCAATGCATTGAAACGTCTTTGTAGTCAAATGCAATCCAATATGCAATCCAGTACTGTACTTATATGTACGTACCATTAGAAATAAAGTGGATGACCTTGGAGTCCAGCTTCAGATTTTAAAAAATATGACATTGTGTCATTCACCAGGTCATGGCTTAATGATGGATGTGATTGGGAGCTGAATGTCCAAGGGTACACAGCGTATAGGAAAGATAGGCGGGTCGGTAGGGGCGGTGGTGTGGCCCTGATGGTAAGCAACGATATTAGATCAGTAGAAAAAAGGGGCATAGGGTCAGAATCCTTATGGGTTGAGTTAAGAAATGGCAAGGGTAAAAGGACTCTAATAGCAGTTATATATCGGCCCCCTAACAGCAGCCGGGATGTGGACTACAAGTTACAGTTGGAAATAGTAAAAGCGTGTTAGAGAGACAATGTCAAGATAATTATGGGGGATTTTAACATGAAGGTGGATTGGGAAAGCCAATCCACCTTCATGTTAAACTCTCGGGAGGGAGAGTTTGTGGAATATCTGCGGGATGGATTATTAGAGCAGCTTGTTGATGAGCCCGCCAGGGGATCGGATGTTTATGATAGGGTTCTGTGTAATAACCCTGAGGTGATTATGAAACTAAAGATAAAGGGACTCTTAGGAAGTAATGATCACAATATGATTGAGTTGAGTTGCAAATTTGAAAAGGAGAATCTGATATCAGATTTGTCAATATTTCAGTGGAACAAAGGAAATTACAGTGGCATGAGAAAGGAACTGGCCTCAATTGATTGTAAAAGTAAACTAATTGGAGGGACGGCAGAGCAGAAATGGATGAAATTTCTATAAGTAAAGTGCAGGATAGATATATTCCAATAAAGAAGAAAGTTATGAATGGAAAAATGGCACAGGAATGGCTAACGAGAGAGGTTAAGGCTGAAATAAAAACAAAAGGGAGGGCACACAAGGAAGCAAAAATTAGTGGGTGAACAGAAGACAGGGAAATTTTAAAAACGTACAGAATTAAACTAAGAAGGTCATTAGGAAAGAAAAGATAAATCATGAAAGGAAGTTAGCAGATAATATACAAAAGGATACTAAGAGTTTCTTTAACCATACGAAGCGTAAAAGAGAGACACGGGTAGATATAGGACCAATTGAAAACGGTGCGGGAGAGATTATAATGGGTAACAGAGAAATAGCAGGGGAACTAAATGAGTATTTTGAATCAGTCTTCACTGTGGAAGACATCAGCAATATATCTGATAGGGGTCTCAGGGGATAGAATTGAGTTCAGTCAAGATTACTAGAGGGAAGTTGCTCGGGAAGCTAAATGGACTAAAGCCAGACAAGCCGCCCGGACCGGATGAAGTGCACCCTTAGGTTCTGAAGGAGGTATCTTTAGAGTTTGTAGAGGCATTAGAGATAATTTTAAGGCAACAATAGACTCTGGCATGGTTCCGGAGGACTGGAAGGTCGTAAATGTTGTTCCGCTGTATAAGAAAGGAGGGATGCAGTTTAAAGGAAATTACATGCGCATTTGTTTGACATCGGTGGTTGGAAGGTAGCTGGAGTCGATCCTCAAGGACGAGGTTATGGAATATCTAGAGGTGCGTGACAAGATAGGTCATAGCCAGCACGGTTTCATGAAGGGAAGATCCTGCCTGACCAACCTATTGGAGTTTTTTGAGGAAATCTCAAGTAGGGTGGATAAGGAAGAGGCTGTGGATGTTGTGCATTTGGATTTTCAAAAGGTCTTCGACAAGGGGCCGCACAAGAGGCTGCTTAATAATATGAGAGCCAATGGAATTACAGGAAAGACATTAGAATGGGTGCAGCATTGGCTGATAGGCAGAAAGCAAAGGGTGGGAATAAAGGGATCCTCGTTGGTTGTCGGTTACCAGCGGTGTTCCGCAGGGGTCGGTGTTGGGTCTGCTTCTTTTTACACTGTATATCGATGATTTAGATTATGGAATAAATGGTTTTGTGGCTACATTTGCAGATGACACCAAGATAGCTGAAGGAGTAGGGTGTATTGAAGAAACAGAAGGGATGCAGAGAGACTTGGACAGTTTAAGAGCATGGGCAAAGAAATGGCAGATGAGATTCAATGTTGATAAATGTGCGGTTGTACACTTTGGAAGAAGAAATAAACGGGCAGATTATTATCTAGATGGGGAGAAAATTCAAGATACAGAAGTACAAAAGTACTTGGGTGTCATCGTGCAGGAGACCCTACAGGTTAAACACCAGGTCGGATCGGCAGTAAGAAAATCGAATGCTATGTTGGTATTCATTTCGAGAGGTATAACGTATGAAAGTAAGGATGTGTTGATGAGTCTCTACGGGGCACTAGTGAGACATCATTTGGAATACTGTGTGCAGTTTTGGGCCCCTTATCGTAGGAAGGATGTACGGATGTTGGAGAGGGTACAGAGAAGATTTACGAGGAGTATTCCCGGAATGAAACGTCTTCCGTACGATGAGCGATTGTTGGCTCTTGGATTGTATTCATTGGAGTACAAAAGAATGAGAGAGGACCTCATAAAAAACATTTCTAAAGTTGATAGGACTGGGAAGAGTAGATGTGGCTGAGTTCTTACCCTTGGTGGGTGAGTCCAGGACCAGAGGGCACAGTTTCAGAATTAGAGGGTACCCATTTAGAAGATAAATGAGGAGAAATTTCTTGAGCCAGAGGGTCGTGGATTTATGGAATTCGTTGCCACATACAGCTGTGGAGGCCCGATCATTGCGGGTGTTTAAGGCGGATATTGATAGGTATCTAATTCGTCAAGGTATCAAGGGATATGGGGAAAAGGCCGGAAATTGTGGCTAGATGAGTGAATAGTTTAGCTCATGGTGAGGTAGCGGAGCAGACTCGATGGGCCCAATGGCCTACTTCTGCTCTTTTGTCTTGTGCTCTTGTGTGATTTACCTTTTGGAATGCATTGCGCTTCCCCTGCCATGAGGGTCAGCCATTCCTTTAAATTTTGGCTTGTTTAAAGTTAGTGGTGAGAACACCAAAACGTAACGCTGAAACTCGGCGATGGATGGGAGTGTTTCCAGTTCACCCTCAAGTTCCGAAACCGACGCACTAGCTGGCTATTCCCGAGGTGGTTCCAGCAGATGTCGCCATCCTAACCGCAAAATGCGTCACGGTATTCCTACACGCTGCACGGCGTAAAACACATGTGACTCTGCTCAGTTACAGTACATTTGATTACGATTGGACAATTTAACATGTCCTAACGCGGGTAAATGGGATCCTAACTGTTAAATAAGCTATAAATAAATACTCGTCAACCAACGACTTATACTGTACCAATGGAGCCATAGATTCAGATAATGGTGCAGCACAGAAATAGACCCTTCAGCCCACAATGTCCTTGCCTACATTTCTGCCCAACGACCCTAATCCCATTTACCCGCCTTAGGACCGTATCCTAGAAAAAACCTACAGCACAATTCAGGCCATTCGGCCCACAAAACTGTGCCTAACACACCTTTTGTGCCGCGCCGATTGAGCTCTCTGTGCAGATACCCCTTAGATGTTGCAATTGTAATTAATTGCAATACCTCCACTAAAAATTATTTGCAGAGATTACCCACCTACAGCGTAAAAATACACCAGGTGCCCCTTGAAATCACTTTTTCAGACAATTCCTTTTGTTTTGTTCATGGCCCTACCATGGAAAAGACAATTATGTCCATCAACCTGTACAGAACCTTAAAATCTGAACTTTTTTTTTCCTGTCAGGCAACCACTCAGCCTCATTCCCTCCATGGAAGCCTCGTCAATCCTATCCAATCTGTCCCTGCCACTGGAGTCACATGTCACACTGTCCCACCAAGGGTCAGTGAGAAAGTTCCATATTCCCTTCCCTTCAAAGCCTACCTCCATCTGAGACCACAAATCTTCGAACCGGATGTGTGCACAAACAAGCTGTGTGTTCACTGCCTCCATTTCTATCCAACTATTCAACTCTCGCTTTCTCAACTGAACTTCACTGCCGTCAACTGAAAAGGTCACAATCACAATTACAATGGGAGTTCTCCACTCTTGGTCACTTGTTTACCTTCTCACCTGAAACAGTAATATTTAGCTAATAAACAACGAAAATGCTTTCAGTGTAAAAGTTAGTAGTCTGGTCTATTAATGTAGGAAGAACAAATTGAAATAATATACTGTATACGTATCCTCACCCACCAATGTCAGCAATATGAGTCTGCTTTACTCCGACATCCGCAGTAATAATTCATCAGTGCAACGTGGGAACTACTTTGTACTCAGAAGTTGTATCGAGGGACAATGTATAAATATTCTGCACGTCAGGCAGCAACTATGGAGACGGATGTTAATGATTCAGGGTGTAGACATTTACGGAATTTTAATCGACCAGAACAGATACCATTTCCCTCTGCACAGATTCAGTTTATGAGCTGAAGTATGTAGTTTCGTGTGAAAATGTAAAGGCGGTACCTGAAATGGAGACCCCGTTTGTAATTGGAATGATGGTTGTTACTTTTTCAACTGACGACTGGGGAAATTGCCAAACCCTCCCAGTTTTAGTTTTCCATCTGCGCAACAGAGTCTACGATGAATATGGAACCGCTTCCTTCAATTGCGGGATTAAACTCCAGAATGATTTCTTCAGTGGGTAGTTTTCTTTGATCTTTATGTGATGTTTTGTTTTCAGAAGATAAGGACTAAATATTGCACCGAGAAAACTGCAGCCAGGGTTATGGGGACAGTGATCTCGCTGCTCCTTTGTCGAAACATCCCCTGGTACTTCACTGTGCGACCTTATTTTACACCAGATGGAGTTCAATGGGACTGTAGAATGAAAACAAAATTTAATTTTGAACCAGCGTGGATAGTTTTCAGATGGATTCATTACATTCTTACCCCGATACTTCCGATGTTCCTGATATCACTGCTCAATGCTCTGACCGTGATGTATATTTTAGCGGCCAGTAGAGTCCGGAAGAGGATGAGAGGCAGCAAGAATAGGGCGACTGACAATGATGCCGAGATGGAAAACAGAAGGAAGTGCATCATCTTACTCTTTGCTATATCCAGTAACTTCATACTGCTTTGGATGACGAATTTTGTGATTTTTTTTTGTTCACGCAAATTACAAAGCACTTTTATGTAAGCAGTAACCCTGACCCGATGGTTATCGCGGAGCAAACCAGCTACATGCTCCTGCTTTTGAGCTGTTGCACAAACACGTGTATTTATGCAGCGACTCAGTCTAAGTTCAGGGAGGAACTGAAGAATGGGATGAAATATCCGCTGAGAATGATATTTCAATGTACAATGTACCAAGGAGAGAAAACAACGCAGGGATTCCGGGCATCAGATCTCAGCAGCATCTCAGCTCCCGTCTCACCTGAGACCAAACTTCAGATACGTTTCTCGGCAACACCTGCAAATCCCGGGAATTTCCACAATTTGCGTCATTGAATATGATCGACAACTTTTCCTCAGGTAAATGGTGAGTCACCAGCTGGTCAGGTAATTGCACCATAAATCTGCACACAATGATATTGAAAGCCTTGCGTTGTGGTTAGGCTGATATAATAGGTCAATGTTATGTTGTCCCTCACGGCCAGAGCATTTGGGAAACAGTGGAGAAGTGTGAAAAGAACCGTGTAATGACTTTAAAAGGAAGGAGGACAAGCCTGTACGGATTATGTTCAGTACAACAAAGCATTGATTAAGATGAAGGCCACATATTGGCACCACTGTTCTCTTAGCTGCCGGCAACTTCGCCGTCAACAGCAGCGTTCTATCGATTGCTCTGGAACTTTCGAATGCACATTTCTCGACGTCAATGCACTCTCGTCTGCGGACAGTAGGTTCCAGCCGCGTATCCAATGCACATGCCGCTGGAAAATGTAGTCCCTAGCGACAAATATCTCGGTCTTGCCGCGGACAACAGGAGTGTTACAGGAAAGTGACTGGGACGTGTATATGTACAAAAATGTTGCCAGCTGGAAGAAGTAAAAATACATTTATGAAAGTGGATCTCTCTGCAGCAAATCCTCTGGACACAAATGTTGCCACTGGCAAGTTCACTAATCAGTGGTTTTCGCAACCGTGAGCGAAACGAACACGCCATTCAGCGGCTTTCCACAGTCTCAGGAAGGCCGTGGTTGCACAGACATAGTACCGCAGGTATTGATCACTGGTTTGAACAGGGAAGATTCTGAATGGAGCACGAGGGTGGATTCCCTGTCCATCAGCACATTGTAACGGGTGCAAAATTTTTAAAAAGAAGAACTTGCTCCATGTGATTCATCAGTTGATTCCCAAAAATTCGACCCTTTCAACGAGAAACACCAAGCCAGGCAAAGTTGCAGGTTTTTAGAACAATCCTGGGCATTTGTTCAGTGATGACGGTGGCCTTGGGAAACAAATGGGAACACAATTGTTTTGGAACGTATTGAACGTTTATTCTTCACCCTGGTTCTAAATGTTGCTCGTCTGTCAATTTCACACGAGCAAGGAACTCATCTCGTCGTCTCTGATTGGGATAGTTCACCGACACGATACCTGTTGCAAATATTACAACAGTGTCTCTGTTATTAGCCGGTCCCGGCTGGTCCATGTGTTGCCCACGGGAAGAGTGAGATCTCCGTTGACGAAGAGTCCTGCTGGTTTCCCCAGTTTAACGAAGACGGGCTGAGATGTGATTTCGGTTAATTAACGGCGGAACTCGTATCCCAGCTGCCTGACTTGTGGGCAGTACCGGAAATGAAAATCACCGCAATGATTACAGCTCCAAATCCATGTCTCGTTTCTCCCTGGGATCAGCTTCTCCTAGGGTCCGACGCTCCGGTGTGGAACGTGTGTGAAAGAAGCTGTGGGACTCAGAAGGAATGGGAAGAGGATCCCATGGCAGTGATCTCTGAGACTCATTCGGTGAGGTGCTGAGGTAAGACCCGAGCTGTGCTGTGCCGGGAGTGTTTTCTGGAACAATATGGGGGTGATTTATTCTTTATCAGCCGGCACTTTGCCACATATGGTCCATCAACACCCTCGGGGATCAGGAGCCTTAAGCAGAGCGTGTGAATGGGAGATCCCATTGCACGAGGAAGCAGCAGCCCGTGACCAATAATCTCGATGTTAATCAAAAACTGAACGTTACATTAGCCATTTGACTCTGTTTACCAGGTCTTGGGGTTGAAGTGGATGTGAGATTACACTTGAGATTGTGCGCTGCTCTGCAATGGAAAGGCAGAAGTGGTGGCTGGTGGTTTGGGGAAAAATGTATCAGCTTGGAACACGAATGTACAGTCTGGCTGCCAAGTGGTTGAAATGAGATAAACACAAGTAGGAAATTAATAGCCAGCACGGACGCCGTGTGCGGAATGGCGTTTCATATGATACGACATATTTTCCGTGAAAGCAGTGAGAGATTTAATGGGGATCTTATGTGGATCTATTTCACCCAGGGAATAGTAAGTACTGGATGCACTGCCTGAGAAAGCGGTGGCAGAACGGTCGCTCACAATGCTTCCGAAGTGCCTGGGTGTGCACTTGAATCGCCTGTGTTTAGAATGCTATGTGCCTATCGCTGGATAATGGGATGAATACGGATGGGTGTACACTTGTCGGGGTGGGTATGGTTGGCCGAATGGTCTGTTTTGAAGTTCCATGACTGCGTGACTGCTTAACACGATGAAATATGAATAGTGCGAAATCGGCTCCTCAGTGGTTAGATCCAATCAAACTGCTTCTGCGCCGTCTCACCAAACACGATCTGGCCCTGTACAACACGGATCTAGAAGAACACAAAACTCCGTGGGTAGTCCCATCGCCCATTTTCAGAGTCGATGCAGCACAGTTTAACGTCAAGCATGCCCATATGTGAAAGTTCAATCTTCTGTCCGGGCTGCAGGGATCAAAGGGTCACAGAATGAGACGAAAGGGTCAGGCATTCTGGACAGAAATGAGAAGAAATTCCGTCAACCACAAGGAGAGAAAATTTGGAGTTCGCCCAAAATACTGTTCAGGGATAAACGGCTCGGAAACAGTCCTTCGGACCCCGACTGCGTGCCGATCATCACCCGTTTCAAACTATGTGAACATTGCTCTTTTCATTGAGGCCATATTCCCACAAAAACACCCCACCCCACCTCCCTTCCACCAGATTCTACCGCTCATCCATACACTCGGAGATATCTACCGTGGCAAAAAATACCAAGCCGCATGCATTTGTGAAGTGGGGGGGAAAACCGCAATATCCGGGGAATCCCACAAGTCCCAGAGTCAGCGGGATCAGGTGATACATTTCACCTGGACCAGAGGATAAGAAGCTGAACCACTTCCCCGCACCTCATTGCAAAAAGCACTGTAGTACTCCCATTCACACGTACTTATGCATGCGAAATAGACGATGCATAACAAATTATACTACGGATGTACAATGTAACACACACACACACACACACACACACAGACAGACAAATGTATATATGCAGATATCAATACTAACCATCTAAAAACATACTCTCACGCAGACATACATAGATGTCTGAGCACACGCATATAGAAGAACAATAAGCATTCGCTTTTACACGAGCACACGCTCAGCCAGACATATTCATGCACACACACATATCTGAAGACATATAAACAGACAGCACACACGTACATCGCACACACACATACACGTATCCACAAACGAAAATTCACCCGCGTGAGCCCGCGCACTTTCTCTTGTTGTCCTTAACCTTTTCCCCTCCTCTATGGGGCCACAGTTACGGTTGATCGTTTTGAGGGGATATTTACGCGCATTGCAGCAATTACATACTTGAGGCATTGTGGTAAACACGGGGCTAAGTGCTCCATATGTTATCGAGTGATGTGCGAAGGAGTAGATAGTCGTTGAGGCAGGTTTAGCTCTATCGGGGAACGCGTTGGCACAGGGGATAATGTACAGAACACCTGTAATTGAGTGAATTTTGTTCTGAGGCTGTAATTGCGAAGGTGCAGAGGTCCCTGTTCATGGATGTCACGGAGAGAACAGCAGTTCATTGGGAAGAAGGGAGAACGGGAGTAAATAGAGATTGAGGAGGTCCCCAGTTTATCGTGAATTGTGAAGTGTGCATGTGTCTATATGACTGTGGGCCCCAATATTCCTGTGGGATCGGAAAGCTGCAGCTCCCAGCCACAGAATGCAACAATGCATCTTCAACCTGATTCTTAATTTCCAGTTATCAAGGGTAATGGTAAAATGCGTGGGCTGGGGGTAGGTTTTGTTCACTGGGGAAATTGGAGGCTGAATTGCCTCTACCTGTTCCTGCACACAGATGTTTCCCGGGGAACGTCGATACCCCCTCGGAGCTTCTGTACTAATTATTGCTGTCCAGGTGAGCAGATGAACTGTTGTCCAAGGAAGGTGATCTTCAGAAATCAATGAGCCGACGCAGTTGGGAATTCGGGATTGAATCAGGAATCATTCCAGCTGACGTCATTTCTTCAGCTATACTCCTCTGAGAAGCATGTCTGTTCGACCATAATCCACCTGTCCAGTTCACGAGTTTCAATTGTATATTTGACTCCACTCATTAAACGAGACCTGTTATTTTGGCCTTTCTAACAACTTTCCTCCACTCCGACCTCGAATCGGCCGTCGTTCAATCAGTTACAGTATCTTCGATATTTATGCTGCATACACACACATTCATTCTCTCTCGCGCGCGCACACAGACACAGTCACTCACGCGCGCGTGTGCACACACACGCACATACACACACACACACACACACACACACACACACACACACAAAGACGGAAGGAGACACATACGTTCTCAAGGCATAATATGAGAGTGTTCCAGGGTGACGTCACCCCGAGACGTTATCAGTTTTATACCATTCGCAAACCTTCCCGCACAAGTAGATGTTTAAAAACCGACTCTTCGAACATAGGGTGCGCATTATTTAGCCTGCGTGTCAGCAGGAAGTGAACGTCGCGTAATAAGATGAACGTCCTTGTGGAGTCTTTGTGCGAGGACATTTTAAGTGATTTTTTTGTGTCGAAATGCACCAGGACATTGTGCTTGGAACTGGGATAATCTGCGGGTTGTCAGCAAATCCGCGAACGAGAAAGCAGAAGCCACAGAAGAAAGCGCAAATACATGCAACATCTTTACTGTGGTGCGCTCCTGGATTTGGGTTGACATGACCCTGACAACAGCTCAGCACTGAACAATCTTCGAACACGCCTTTTGCGTACATGTCGCAGCCAAATTCATCAGCGTTCTGATAGAACCACCTCCTCAGTAGTGTCTGTAGATTTGATCCCGTGGATCAGACTGCTCTTGACAAACGTTCCGAATTTACTTTGTCGTAAATTGCCCTCTGAGTCAAATTCCACTGTATTTCGGGGAACGTTTGAAATACCAACAATAGAATGCAGAAACATCGGCCAAACTGATGTACCGAAACCACGAGGCAGCTCACGCTGCAGCTGACGTATGTCCCAAACCAGGCGATGTCATCGGTCATTTCCTGTCAAGGCTCCGGCTCTTCTTGCAGCAAGACTGATTCGCTGAAATAATCACCGACACTGGTGGGACTTGAACTCACAAGCTTTGAATTTCGTTTCAACGCACCAGTAGAAGTACAACACGTTATCCATTGCGCCGCAGAGCCGTGTTACCAATTACTGCTGCTGCACAGCTCACTTAAGTCTCGACATTCATCTCACATTTCTTCTCCAGTCTCCTCTCTCCCCCGGAAAGGGGGAATCGCCCTTCAGTCCGCCACACACTGTACTGTGAGCATAAACAATAAACATTTCCTGAGCCAATGGATCGCTGTCACTTCGATGTTCCGATACCGTGTGTCGGAGCAACGAACATTTTCAATCTGAATGAGTAGAGAGACTTGCTTATGTTTCGCCTGGTCACGCAGGACGAGGTGTCCTACAGAGAGGGTGATCCGTTCAGAGGCATCGCAAAAAGATCGCACCGAGCGGGAGATACTCCGCTTGTGAGAACTTTCATTGATTGGATGAAGACCGGAAAAATCTGGGAACAGTTTATTTCCACACAGGGGGCATAATACCAAAATATTTCCGAGCATAATTAGGCCGTTCGGCCCATCGAGTATTCTCTGCCATTCAATAATTACTGATATTTTTTCAACGATATCCTCGTGCCTTCACCCCGGAATACTAAATTCCCTGGTCTGTCAAAAGCCTATCGACCTCTTGTCTTAAGTATTTGGCCTTTGTGGCAACGAATTAGGCAAATTCCAACGATTTCCACCAAGCTCTGGCTGAAGAAATTCCACGTCATCTCAGTTTAAAGGGACGTCCCTGTGTTTTCAGCCAGTGTCCTCTGATCCCAGAGTCTCCTACTAATGGAAAGATCATGCCCTGGTTGACACCGATACTGTAGCTGATATCGTATTGGGGAGAAGTATTGATCCGAAATACAATCCCATCCATCAGCTGCTAGACGCCCTTCCGATTCACTGTTGAGTTTATCGAGGGTCGGCCGGCGGAAGGAGAACACCGTGTGATACAGTGTATCAGCTGGGATTCACTCAATATCTTACTCCTTGTGGTAGCATGTCAGAGACTAAGTTTCAGTGGTTTGTCACTCTTCCCGAAACGCCAATTAAACAGGAGTCTTGGATCCCTCCAATTATTTCCGTAAATAATCAGTAAATTGGTAGATATTTCACAGAGAGAGAGAGAGAGAGAGAGAGAGAGAGAGAGAGACAGACAGACAGACAGACAGACAGACAGACAGACTGAGAGACAGGCGGAGAGCTGACGGATGGAAGGGACTGTGTTCAGTGTGAAGTAGGAGTGGTACGGTGTTCCCGTTATCAGTTGTTGTCCCCGGATGAGCCGACACATGGGGCTGGATGTTTTCTGACTGCAACATAATCCCGGATTATTGCAATAGCTGTTCAAGACAGTTACTATGGACAATTGCGCTAACGACCGAAAAGGCCCCTTCCTGATGACAGAACAGACAAGATAGCCCTGGGGAGCCATTAGGGACATATTCCAAAATTGCCTGTCTGTCTGAGATGGAAGTAGGGACTTTCCTTGCGTAAACTGAAGATGATAACCGTTCCACTGCGGAAACCGGCTGTAATAAAGTTTAAACCCATGTCGGAATTGCTGACTGTCACTACTGTGCCATGTGTCTGTGCGTTGCCAGGCTTGGTCATTCTTCACTGAAACAACATCAGTTATGTCCTGAAGCAAAAGCTCTTAACGTGTCACTGACCACAGTTAACCGCAGCCGCTGGAAATTCAGCTGAGTGACACAGCGTCACGGATACAGGCTGCGTGTGGAGGGAGCGTGTGTATTGACATCCTGAGGGACAGCAACAGGGTGTGGACACAAGATGGTGACAGGATCTTAACAACGTAGTTATTTGCGTCACTGCATACTTGAATGTTTGTTAGTTGGACCGTCGTAAAGTGAGGACGGGGTTCTTCCGATCCCCGAGATCGGGAGAATTAGACAGACACGAGGTCAGACGGAGAGAGCTGGAGACACACCGTTGGACAGAGAACTGGCTGCGAGGAGGAAGCAACCTGTTCCGCAGAACCGTCAGTAACTTATCCAGTCTTTTCCTTTATTCCTGAACAACAGCTGTAATTACAACTCTGAATTTAGTTCCGCAGCCCGTTGAGCAGCCTCCTGGATTCATTCCTGAATTCAGTGCACATTCCGCCCCGCTGCATTTTGCAGCGAAACTTGTGATCAAAACGAATGGTGGAGGGGGCGAGGAGGTGAGAAATAATCAGAGTGATGGGCAGCGAAGGAATGAACAGAAGATCAGATTCAGAGTCACAGAGATGGAAAGCACAGACACAGTCTTCCGGTCCAATCGTCCATACCGACTGTGATACTGATCTACGCTGCTACCATTTGCCCCTTTCGGATTGCATCCCTCCATTCCGTTGTTATCCAAGGGAATGTACGTCTTAAAGAATGAAACCGTAAGCAGTGGAAGTCCTGATGACAAAAAGAAACATGTACCGGACAGTTGCCCATCGAGGCTGTGCTGTTAAGATGTTTATATGAAGGGGAAAATTGCGCTGAATTGGGGAACAGTCTCGCCACAAACGATTTGATAAAACAATAAGGCGCTCATGACTCCGATGTGATTCGAACACGCAACCTTCTGATCTGGAGTCAGACGTGTTGCCGTTGCGCCGCGAGGTCGCGTAGTGAAGTTAAAATGTGTCGCCGGAATTGTTTGAGAAAGATCTCTTCCTGCTCACCTCCCCACCCGGGACCTCGAATATGTTCCGCAACCCTCTGTTTCTCTGACACGCCATATCACTACTCTCTCTTTTCCTCTCCCAAACACTATCCACACCCCTTTCTCTATTTATCTAACCATCTGTCGATCTACCCCTCCGTTCATTTGCATTTCGATGCAATCTGTTAATTTTACGGCATAGCTGGACTCCAGTTGACTCATCATGTCCAAATCGTGTTATTTATCCGAATTCGTGGTAACAACACAGAATATTTGGAAACGCCAACGTCAACTGTCTGCCAGACTGAAGAAATATTTATCATCACGGTGTAATTTCCGCCTCGGAGGGGACTTCTATGCGTTGTCAGTGAAGCACCGCTAACAGAATGAATGAACTTTGAGATGTTATCTCAGTACGGATCGGTAGGTGGCAGTGTGGCCGAGACTGGGCATGTTTTAGAATTCAGCACAGTACTACAGGTAAACTGGTCTGGAAAGCAACCGAAACGTTTTCAGCAAAGGCCAGAACCATTGAAGCAGGCTACAGGAGGTTTAACGTGCCGGACGAACAGTTGGACAATAGCTTCAGTGATAGGAAGTTTTACCGTAGTACTTTCCACGGGTGGGTTCGGTTGCCACTTTTCCACGGGTGGGCGATTGGTCCATGCGATGTTCTGACTGGTTCAACCAACTTTACTGCCACCCCTCGATACTTTTCCCACCATCACGCAGGAGACGACCGTTGAAGATTACAAGAACAGAAATTGACGATTAGACATGTTCACAAGAAGCATTAACAAGTAGCGAATGAATATCGGAATAACTCGAGGGATGGGCGATCGGTGTTTCTGTTCCTCTTTTCCTTTATGTTCTCAGTTCTAGTACCTTAACAGCGAATGAAAGTGGAAATGGGAACCGGTTCCGATGGAACTAGGACGTGAGTGCAGGTGACCGAATAAGTTGCGACCTAAATGCGATGTTTTGATTAATATGAAAGATTTGCCGGGGCAAATTAAGAACACAGATTTCCGCTGACGGGGGAATCCACAACAAATATTTATCGAGCCTGGTGAGGGCTGATGGCAGGAGGCACTTGTCCACACACACGTTACGGACTGTGCTGTGAACTCACTTCCTCGGTAAGAAGGCATCGGATATCCGTTCTCCCAGAGCAGCTCTGTCCAGTTAATCTTACGTTGCATTCTTATGTGGATAAAAGTAAATTGCAGTCTGTTTAGAGCCAAGCATGGAAGATTTCTTTCATCTGTGCTCTCACATAATACAAACGAGAGACATTGGAACGTCATGAACAGTACTTGACAAGTTATCTCTTTGTAGGCAATTCGGGTTTCAAAAGGTGATTGGGAGAACGAAGCTTCCTCATCTCTCATCCGAGACAACTTATTCTGCACAGTTTCAGCATCTCAGACTAATTTTTCAGTTGTCACCAGGCCTGCATGAACACCCAACAAGAATCAACGAGAAGATCCGCAGCTGCCCCCAAGACACGTGTGCAAAGTCCACTGCAGTGACTCAGAGATATCCACCAATGATTGAGGCTGGTGGAAAGATGGTAGGATGCTCGTCGGCGAGAAGTGATTCATATCTGGTTTGACCTGAAAATTTAACAACGACATTCAACAGATCACTAACTTATTAATGACCAACAACAGACTCCCGCCACAGTGTGTGTGGGCTCCTTCAGTCAGGCCGTGCCATATCTGCCCTTCTGCACTTTTCCAACAAATTCCAAGTGAATCTGGAGGAAGAACATCTCTGCATTTTTTAAATATTCTCTGCTTTTATCCCCCGCCTGTTAAATTGGGTCAATTCATCACGTTGGTGGATCGCTTCCGTTTGCCCCACCGACTGCGATGGTTCTGCATTGCTGGGACCTTTTCTCCGTGTTCTTGTCCTCTAAAACTGCGAATTAACTTGTTCCATAAAATGCATTCATGTTTCCTGACCCACCGATATTCAACAAAGATCAGCAGCGGCTCGTTGATCTAGGGGTATGATGCTCGCTTAGGGACACGTTTGGGCTGATGTGCGAGAGGTCCCGGGTTCAAATCCCGGACGAGCCCTGTTTTATTTCAGAAGCAGCGATTTAATTCGTACTTCTTATCACTGCCGCAAGGTAATTGACTAATAACTGAGCAAGACTGGAAATGTGTTGTGAGTTCCAAAGGCTTTGTCTGCACGGTGAGCCTGTGGAAAATGATGGATCTGCATGTTGATGGGCGTTGTTGGCACTGATGTGGAAGAGACAGAAGTAGAGAAGGGCAGCGAACATTCCGGACACCTCCTACTATTTTTGGCCAGAACACAAGTGGTTGGAAGTTGCAGACAATTTAACCGACATTGACGGAAATTGGGGCCCAATCCCGAATTCAACGCCCTCACTCACATAGATCGTTTTACTGTGTCGTCACTGTGGGATGGCGAGAGCTGGAATTTTAACTCTGACCTCAAGGGAGTCGCGGAGAGAGCGATCCCTGCGGAAAGCGGAAAGAGAGTGAAGGGGAAGAGGTGCCCAGTGGTGGGATCCCGTTGGAGGTGGTGGAATTTGCGGAGAATGATGCGTTTGATGCACAGACTCAAAGGGTGGCATGTGAGGACAAGTGGGACCCTGTCCTTATCATGGTCGAGAAAATGAAAGGGTGGAGTTACCGGAAGTTTGGGAAATCGATGTTGAGGCCGTCAGGTTGGAGACTCAAGGTGCAATATGGGGTGTTGTTTCTACAACCAGCGTTTGGCCTCAAGAAGGCAGTAGAGGAGGCCATGGATAGACATGTCAGTATTGCAGTGGAATGTGGCATTGAAGTAGTTGGCCACTGGGAGGTCCTGGCTGTTACGGCGGGTGGAGCGAAGGGCTTGATGAAACGGACACCCAATCTATGACGGGCCTCACCGATGTACCGGAGGCCGCAGCGGGAGCACCGGATGGAAGAAATGAACCCTCGCTATAAGGCGCAAGACTCAAGGAATCAAATTACTTCCGTGCCAAAGTGGGTCTTCTGGTCTGAAACTGGTGGGCGTGTGTTCCAATCGCACTCCTGACCTCTGCTAATTTTTACATTTTTACATTTTTAGTTTTGCCTTTTCCACCGAGGTCAATTATTTCCAGTGAATAGGACCAGAGCTGTTTCAGCAGATAAAGAAGTGGGGAAATAATCATCGCTTGTTTCTTTCACAGCGGATCGGAATGCAACGGAGAAACTGCGGGCTTTGATGGGTGAGGGGGCGTTGGTGAGGAGAGTTCGTGGCATCTTCTCAACCCTGGCCATTGGTTGAACAGAGTGACGTTGATGCCGTTTGGATAGGTTGTTGGTGACTGTTTTGTTATTGTTTTGTTGAAATGAAGTGCGGGAACAAAGATTTGACGACATACTAAGTCGCCGTTCCAACTTATACACCTGCCCGGGAGCTCAGTCCCCTGGGTTTAAAGCCTTGCTGAGTCTGAGAATTCCGAGAAGCTCCTTCCGGTCTGGGTGACCACGTCAGCGGGAGGTACCTGAAATTCATCCACTCAAAATGATCATGTCTGCTTTGCCCCAGGCCTCAACCTCTGTTCTTGGCAATTCCACAAAGCCTTGATTTACTTGATCAGTCATACATGCATCCACGTCCTCTTTAAATCGTCCAGTGACTGATCCTTCACAATTCCACGTCGTGGAGAATCCCTCATATTGTGACATATTTCCTCGATCTTTCCTCTATGAATTGTGGAAACATCTCGACATCGCCTCAGTGATGCCCCACTAGAACCTCACACGGTTCAAAAGACCACCCCTAGTTCTGTCATGTTAAGAAGAACAGTTCATCAGCTGTTTGTCATAGCACACTCATCCCGGTAATAAGGTTAGTCCATGGCTTCTGAGCCGTCTCGAATATTGCACTAACCTTCACCGAATAAACGGAGGAAAACTATACACATTCCTCCAGGGGCAACCTTACAAACCCGTAGAATTTGAACAAATATTTCCACTATTTCTAATCGCCGATCTCCTTGCAATAAATGACAATCTGCCAGTTCCTTTCCTAAATACTTGATCCACCCGCCTGCGAACCTTCTTCATCTTTTTCAATCTTTTTATTGAATTTCAAATTAATTCAAATTAATAACATAACAGTAATAATTATACAGATGGTGCGAAGAGATCCGTATAAGAATAATAACGGTTAATATTTATACTCAGAAGGAGTAAAATATATAATCTGGCCCTCCAGGTCTCTTGCTAAATTAACATGATAAAAAAAAGAGAAATTGTAAAGAAATTTGATTATGTGAAAAGAAAACAAATCAAAAAAGTATAATAATAAACCAAAGCAAACCAAAAACTTCAGAAAAATTGGACTGATATTTCTTCAGTTAAAAAACACATTATGATGTCTTCAGCCTCCGCTCCTCTATATTCAAAGGTTATTGAAAGGGATTAGAAAAAGTATGCCGAAATCACATGGAAATATTGAATAAATGGACTCCATACTTCCTCAATTTTAAGCGAAGAATCAATAGTACCACTCCTAATATTTTCCAAGTTTAAACATGTTACAGTTTGAGAAAACCATTGAAATGTGGTAGGCGGTATTGGGTCCTTCCGTTTAAATAGAATGGATCTCTGGGACATTAAGGTAACCAAAGCAATCATAAGACAAACAGAAGCGGATAAATGGCCAGAATCTATCATTGGTAACCCAAAATTGCAGTAATAGGATGGGGTTGTAGATCAATATTCAATCCAGTTAAAATAATATTAAACATGTCTTTTCAATATTTTTCCAAACGAGGACAGGACCAAAACATATGTGTCAGGGAAGCCACCTCGGAATTACATCTGTCAGATGTAAGATTTATATTGTGATAAAAACTGTCTAACTTCTCCTTCGACATATAGGTCCTGCAAACCACCTTAAGGCGGCACGGTAGCGTAGCGGTTAGCGCAACGCTATTACAGCGCCAGTGATCGGGGTTCGATTCCCATCGCTGTCTGTAAGGAGTTTGTCCGTTCTCCCGGGTCTGCGTGGGTTTCCTCCGGGTGCTCCGGTTTCCTCCCACACTCTAAAGACGTACGGGTAGGTTAATTTGGGGGTTTAAAAAATGGGCGGCGCAGACTCATTGGGCCGGAAGGGCCTGTTACCACGCTGTAAATAAAATTAAAAAAATAAGAATTTAAAATATCAAATAGTGTCCAGCACACATTCAAGATGTATTAATTAATTGGAGAATTTTCATCCATGTCTCTGTAGCTAAGAGTATCTGGAGTTCTATATCCTATTCATTCTTAATATTATCAAGTGTCTCTAGACGTATTTTCATAATCAGATTAATAGATTTTTGCTATCAAGCCCTTCTGATAAGGATTAAAACCTAACATTTTTTCCGTAATTTCAGTTTAATATAGAATCGGAAAAGAAGGTAAAGTGACTTTTAAAAAGTTTCTAATCTGTAAATATCGAAAAAATGTGATCTCGGCAAATTGTATTCATTAGACAACTGTTCAAAAGACATGAAACGGTTATATATCAATCACGAAAGCATGTTATTCCCTTCATTTTCGATAAAGAAAAAGCTAAATATATTGTGAATGGTTGAATGAAATAATTAGATTGGAGAGGACTTGATAAAATGAATTTATTCATTCCAAAAAAAATAACGAAATTGAAACCATATTCGTATTGTATGTTTTCTCCACTTAGTAAGTGCAATAGGGAGTGAAGCTCCTAAAATAGAAGCTAATGAAAATCCTTGCACAGATTCATACTCAAGATACACCCATCGAAGACATTGAATTACATCTAAATCTTGTGCCCAGGATATTAAATCTAAAATTAATTGCCCAATAGTAAAATCTAAAGTTAGGCAAAGCCATACCGCCATTCGTTTTAAATTTTTGGAAAAAATTCTCACTTAACCTTGTGTTTTTATTCTGAATATATATATGAAAGAATTTTAGAACCAATAGTATTGAAAAACGATTTCGAGATGAAAGTTGGAACCGCATGAAATAAATACAGAAGTTTTGGTAAAATATTCATCTTAACTGTGTTAATTTGGCCTATCAATGATAGAGACGATGGGGACCATTTAGTAACAATTGTTTTCCATGATCAATTAAAGGTAAAAAGTTAACTTTGAATAAGTCCTTATGCTTCTTGGTAATTTTAACACCCAGATACGTAAAATAATCAGTCACTAATCTAAATGGTAATTGCCTATAAATTGGGACTCGCATAATTAATAAGAAAAGTTCTCTCTTATTAAGATTTAATCTCTAACCAGAGAAAACACTAAACTGAGTAAACAGTGATAATGCTGCTGGGATAGATTTCTCCGGCTTAGAGATATAGAGCAGGTCATTGCACATATAGAATATATAGAAAATCGAAATGTAGGTATAGAATGTATAGAAAATCGAAATGTAGGTATAGAATGTATAGAAAGTAGATCCTGCACAGATATATTTACTCATAATCTGTTCTGTGTCGAAGATAGCGCTGGCTCCTTCTCCTACTTCATCGAAGGGAAGATTAAGGTAACTCGCGGGTGACTGAGCGTGGTGACCTGAGCGTGACCCTGTGCCTGGTACCTATGTCTATACTGCAGAAATGACTGGAGTATATTGTAATTGGAGTAGAGAAGGTATATTGTAATTAGAGTGGTGCCTGGTACCGGTGTCTGTACTGCAGAAATGACTAGAGCATGTTGTGATTAGATTAGAAGAGCTGTAGCGAAGTACAAGCAGGTTGTGATTAGATTAGAAAGGCACTTGTGAAAACAACTGAGGCAATATGGAGTGGAACGAGGGGTTCGTACTTAGATGTCACTGTGCTGCTGAAACTGACATGATTGATTATGCCAACTTAACTAAGAAGGAGCCATAAAAAGACCTGTGAGCCTATGTTCAGGGGCGATCAGTGACTAGCTTTCTGACCGTCATAGCCCTTGTTTGTAAATAAAGGTTTAACTTCTTGAAGAATCTTCTGCGTATCCTGATTATTATCGAAACTCGGTAATCAACGACAACGTGTGGACAGGACTTGCAATGTAGAGCAAAGACAGCTACGGTTTCGATTTCCTTCGGAATCAGGAGAGCAGTAGATTTTTGGAATCAATTAAGATTCATAGTACAGTAGGACGTCATTCACTCCAAGGTTTCCTGAGAATATCGGAGGAGCGCCACGCAAGGTCATCCCACTTTCCATCAGCGGGTACTGGACGCACAAAATAACAGTCCTTCAAATGACCATACAAGAAATTTTTGGATGGAAAACAATTTCTGCTTCTCCCATCTTTTATAAGAGTGCTTTCCAGACCTGAACACTCTGTGTATCACAAAGAAACTCCAAGCTTCTCTCTGCACCAGCTACCGATAATTTTAACATGTTTTCCCAGATTTTGAATGTTCTGCTTCGAATGGATCATCCTTTCTTTCCCCTGAATGGAAGCTGACGGTTGCATTATTCACAGAAAGTGAAACATCTGGATAGTGACGTCCTTGATCAGTTCAGGAATCTGAGCCCTTCCTCAATGAGACCCACGCTGCAATCCCTGATGTGACAGAGGTTCCCGTAGGATGTAAAACTTCAGCAAGAGATTCTAGATCTTCACTGTCTATTCAGTGATACCAGTGCTCGTCTAAACTCACTGAGAGACAGACAGTACACTGATACAGACCATGTAGATCGATTCCTCACTGTAGGGGATTTATTGCACAACCTGACCCCTCACTCGCTGAGAGGCGCGTAGTTGATTGTAATTCCTGTACTGAGTCCGATTCACCACTGCCGATATCATAAAAGACAATACAAAATATGTGATTGCGTTTACGGGTAAAGTACTGCACAAAAGGGATTTACAGATCTTTCCTCTCCCTGAGTCGGTCCACGCGGATAAGGATATCACGAGTTAAGTCATATCAACAGGGTTAATTTTTGAAAAGGAAGAATGTCTGTTCGGAGAAAAACAGCTCGTCATAACTGTTGCAGACAGACCGACTGCAGGGATGGACAGAGTCAAGTGTTCACCATTTTTATGCAATCATTTACTCCGTCCAGTATCACTTCTGCGTTTTCAGCAGCCCCTTCACCTCCTCCTCTAACCCCCTCAAACTCAATAATGCCTGTGACATTTTAATGGAAGGAAATATAAAGGAGAGAAGGACAGAGCTCGTTGGAGAGGGAGAAATACACGGGGGGTGGGGGGTAGGGGTGGTGTACAGAGAAGCAGAGAGGGAATTCTGCAGAGGGTGATGGAAAATCTGGGAGAGAGGGTGAGAGATACAGAGCGATAAAGAGAGAGAAAGAGGAAGAAAGAGAGACATACAGAGAGAGAGAGAGAGAGAGAGGGGGGAAAGAAAGAGAAAAGGAATGAAAAACAGAGAAAGAAGAAGTGTGTTTGGGGAGCACCCGTCCTGATGCCAACGGAGTGAATTCAGGAGACTTTTTAAAACAGTGTTATAAGGCATAAAATAACAACATGAGTCTGTTTTGCGTAGAACTCGAGATTCGTGCAGAGTTATTGCACTCAACCGATATGGACGGCGCGGTCCCAACACCCCGCCAAAGGCCAGTAATACAGAGGAAGAGTGTGAAGAGTTCAGCTCTCTACGTTCCATGTGTTTCACCTGACTGGCAGCATATTTGAGACCCTGTAGCCAATACACAGTGGTATGTTGTGGAAGAAAGAGTCTACACGTTGTGGCACAGTGTCGGGACACTTTGAGAAGGAAATAAGTGAATGGTAGAGAACCCAACAACCTAATCTCACTGAACAGAATTGTTGGACTTGAATTAAACACATGTCACATGAAGAACAAGCCAGACTATGCAGGGATTTGAGAACAGAATTAACAGACCGTAGAATAGAAGGACGTACCTAAGACAGGGATTGGATGCGCCAAGGATCCGCAGACAGTCCGGCCGCATTGGGATGTGGGAGCAGGAAGGTGAGATTGTTACTGCACAGAGCAGCACCCTCTCTCCCGGCTCAATAATGTCGTAGGGTGTCGTGTATCCTCTGTACAGAGATATCGTTCTGTTTGTGGTGACACGTCCGTCCAATAACGGGCACGGACCCAAATCAGCGATTTGACAGGATGCTGCATATTTCCATGTTGTTGCTGCACCGATCGGTGGAAACCAGTTCCTGGAGCAAAAGGATCACAAAGCGATGGTGCAGTGTTCTGTGCCGACGCCGTAACGCGACCACTTGCCGACGGCCGTGGGTTTACTAACCACGTCTTCCGTACAAATTTAGACAATTGATATGGGTTTTCAGTTCGGAAATATTTAGAATGACTATTTATCGAGCCGACCCAGGGGTGCCAATGTAGCCGCTTAAGTAGAGCAAGCCAGACCATAACTTTGACTCACTTTATTAATCAAGATTAGATTAAAAAAAACTCAAAAACATCACTGTTTCTGTTCCTCGCCCGAAGACAATTGACGGAAAGATGTTCTGTTTGGAAAGGAAATAAATATAATAAACATTAAGCTAAATCCAACAGGATTTTCTTTGTCTGCAGCATGGTTAAAATCGGATTTAATGGAAGTGAATTGAAGCACACCGTATGCAAATTATTGAGGAGGCACGATATAAAAGCATGAAGTACTTCATGAATGAATCATAGCATCGGAAATAGCAAAGATTGGAACTGCTACATATTCAGGTTAACATTCTCAGATCTCAGTTACATTTCTTCATTGGTAACAGTGAACTTTAATCTAATGTTATTTGTGTTAATAATCATGTGCTGTGTAAATTTAATAATTATATTGATGCTGTTTTCTGCTGTATGCGATTCTATATTAAATCAAATAAATTACGGGATAAGAGCTGGAACCAGCAGTCTATGAAGCCAAAATACAAAACCAAAATGTTCAAAAAATGTCTTCTAATGTTCAAAGAAAGGATAACCGGGTTTGCATTCTATTTACAGAGCTGCCCATTTAATGTAAACAGATATTTCACTCCATTCTGCAGCTCCTCCCGAAATTTCCTCTGTGTCAGTCCATATATACAAGTGTTGGTGCAGGAACTGAGCAACCGCAACATGAACCCAAATTCTTGCAGGATATAGATCGGTGTGTTGTAATATCTGTCTGTGTAGGTATAGTTTTCCGCTTGCCAATTCATACAATGTACAACATAGGGCACCCACAAAAATATGAAATTAGCTGATAGACCGAACAGCAAAATCATTGACTTTCTCCGGTTCCCAACCTCTGGATCCTTCTGATTCTCAGTGCTGTTGCGGAGTCTCCGGCGGATTATATTCGCTGCTATAATATGTCTGACTGTGAAAGCATTGAACAGCAGAATTAAACAAATAGGTAATAGCGGTGTCATGATACTGTCAAATAACTCGTAAGCTCTCCACACGGATGATGTGAAGTATTCAGCTTTTGGTCCGCAACAACGTGGATCCATTGCAAAGTAAAATGGAAATGTCTCAGCACAGCTCACTGCAACCACTGCCACTATAACTACAGTCGCGATTCTCTCGGTGCAATATTTTTTCGGCAGCTTTTGACAGCAGATCGCGATGTAACGATCGAAAGTGAAAGCGACCGTCAACCAAACGGAACAGACGTTGACTGAATTACCCAGGATAATTGCCACAGAACGTAAAGGAGGAGTGTGCAAAAAATTCGCAAACAAATAGATATAATTAATCTTATCCAATATAACAGCAAAGACAACAACCAATAGATCTGCTGCTGCCATGGCCACCAGGTAGCGGGTGATGCATTTGGAGAGACCACATTTTCCACGGGACAGGATCACAATCGCCGTTATGTTAACTGAAATAAATGATGCAATAAAATGAGTCACTTCCATGAAGGCCTATTTTGATCAGTGTGACTTGATTTGCACGTTGTGAATAATAGTCTGGATTGTTCCACTACCTGGAGTCGCCGCCGGGGCACCAGCATCCCTGCGCTGACCGAGGTGGGATCAGGATGGCCGATTAGACTGACACAAGCACTCATCTCTGGAGCAACTGAACAGGGAAGTCACCAACCTGAAACTATTCTTTATTGACTAGAGCTCCGCCTTCAATAGTATTTCTAAGGAAACCCATCACCAAACTCCGAGATCTGGGATTAATACCTCACTTTGCAACTGGATCCTTGACTTCCTGACCAATAGACAGCAATCAGTAAGGATCGGCAGCAAAATCTCCGGAACGATTATTGTCAACATTTTTGACCATAAGACTGCGTCCTCAGCCCTCTACTCTACTCTCAATAAACTATGACTGCGTGGCCAGATTCTGCTCTAACTCCATCTAGTCGTTTGCTGATGATACCACCGTAACAGAAGGTATTTCAAATAACGATGAGTACAGGAAGGAGATAGGGTCCTCAGTGACATGATGTCATGACAGCAGCCTTTCTTTCAAAGTCAGAAAAACAAAAGAGCTGATCATTATCTTCCAGAAGGGACTGGTTGACCTCAAGAGTGCTGAGGTTGAGAGAGTTGAGAGCTTTAAATTCTAAGAGGTGAACATCACCAATAGCCTGTCTCATTCCAACCACGCAGACCCCATGGTCAACACAGTTCAGCAGCGTTTCCTCTTCCTCAGGAAGCCAAAGAAATTTGGTATTTCCCCTTTGACACTCACCAACTTTTATCGATGCGCCATAGAAAGCATCCGATCTGGGTGCATGGCGGCTTGGTATGGCAACTGATCTGCCCGGGACCTGAAGATGTGGGCACAGCTATGCACATCACGGAATCCAGCCTCCCTCCACTGACTGTCTATACTTCTCACCGCCTCTGGAAAGCAGCTAACATAATCAAAGTCCCCAACTAGCCCTGACATGCTTTCTTCTCCTCTCTACCATCGGGTACAAGTTAAAAGAAGGCTTAAAGCACATACCATCCGGCTCAAGGACATCTTCTGTCCCGATATTATAAGAACATGAGAAAAAGGAGGAGGAGTAGGACATCTGGGCCGTCGAGCCTGCAACGCCATTCAATACGATCATGGGTGATATGGCCGTGGACTCAGATCCACCTTCCTTCCTTTTCCCCAGAACACTTACTTCCCTTATTGCGCAAAAACCTATCTGCGTCTGAAATATATTTTCTGCAGCAGCTTCTACTGCTTCCACAGATTCAACGAGAATTCCAGATTCAATGCTCTTTGGGGAAAGCAGTTTCTCCTCATTTCCGTGCTGAATCTATTCCCCTGAACTTTGAGGTTATGTTCTAGATTCACCTACCGGTGGAAGCAATCTTCCTGCCTCTCTTATCTATCCCTTTCATAATGTCATATATTTCTGTAAGATCCCCTCTCATTCTTCTGAATTCCAGAGAGTATAGTTCCAGGCGACTCAATCTGTCCTGATGGGCTAACTCCCACATCTCCGGAAGCAACCTGGTGAACCACCTCTGCACCGCCTCCAAACCAGTATCTTTCCGCAAGTAGGGAGACCAGAACTGCACGCAGTACACCAGGTTTGGTCTCACGGTACCCCGTACAGTTGCAGCATAACCATCCTGCCCTTAAATTCAATCCCTCCAGCAATGAAGGCCAACATTCCATTTGCCTTTATAAGCTGTTGCACCTGCAAACCAAACTTTTGCGATTCATGCACGAGCACTCCCAAGTTCCTCTGCACAACAGCCTGCTGCAACCTACCACTATTTTAATATTAAGCTGAGTCTTAGTTTTCCTTCCAAACTGGATGACTTCACATTTACCAACATTATACTACATCTGCCAGACCCTTGCCCACTCAGTTAACCTATCTATATATGTAGTTCGGAAGACACTCCGCATCCTCTGCACAATATGCTTTTCCATTCAATTCAATGTCATCAGAAAACTTAGATATGTTACACTCGGTCCCCTATTCCAAATCGTTAATGTATATCGTGAACGGTCGTGGACCCAGCACCGACCCCTGGGGCAACCCGCTCACCACTGATTTCCAACCAGAGAAACAAACATTTATCCCAACTCCTTGCTTTCTATTGGATAACCAATCCTCTATCCATACTAATACATTACCCCAAACGCCATGTATTCTAATGTTATGGATAAGTCTTTCATGCGGCACCTTATCGAACGCATTCTGGAAATCTAAGTGTACAACATGCACCCGTTCCCCTCTATCCACTGCGCTCATTGTCTCCTCAAAGAATTGCAGTGAGTTTGTCAAACAGAACTTGCCCTTCCTGAATCCATACTGTATCTGCCTGATGGAAGCACGTCCATCCAGATGTCTCGCTATTTCTTCATTAATGACAGCTTTAAGCATTTCCCGAAGGTAGATCGAAAGTTAACTGGCTTATCGTTACCTGTTGTTTGCCTATATCCTTTCTTAAACAGTGGCGTGAAATTTGCTGTCTTCCAATCCGCCGGGATCTGCCCAGAGACCAGAGAATTTTGGTAAATTATTACAAAGGCCTCCACTATAACTTCTGCCATTTATTTCAGTACCCTGGGATGCAGCCCATCAGGACCAGGGAACTTGCCCACCTTTAGGCCCACCAGTTTGCTCATCATTACCCGTTTAGTGACAGGGATTGTATCGAGTTCCTCACCCCTTATTGCATCCAAAACATCTCTCTTCGGGATGTTGGACATGTCCTCCACCGTGAATACCGACACAAAATATTCGTTCAAGGCCTCAGCTGTTTCCACATTATCCAATATTAATTCCTCCTTCTCATCTTTCAAGGGAGCTACGTTCACTTGAGCCACTCTTTTCTCCTTTATATAATGCTGAAAACCTTTCTTTTTATATTTTGTGCTCGTTTACTTTCATAATCTATCTTCCCTTTCCTTATTGCTTGCTCTGTGGTTCTATGTTGCTTTTTAAAGTCTTACTAACCTTCCAGCTCCCCACTACTATTGCCTACTTTGCATGCATGAACTTTTGGCTTAATGCTTCCTTTTATTTCCTTAGTTATCCAAGCTGGGCTGTCTCCATCCTTACTCTCCTTGCTTTTAAATGAAATATAATTTTGTTCAGCACGGTGAAAAATCACTTTGAAAGCCTTCTCCTGTTCCACAACTGTCCAACCATATCGCCCGAATTCCCAGTGTCGGCTAACCAACTCATCCCTCATCCCGTTGTGGTCTTCCTTGTTTATGCAGGGCTCACTTGTTTCAGATCGAACTATTGCACCCTGCGTTTGTATGAGAAACAGTGATCATTCTTTCCAATAGGATCCAGAACCACAAGATTGTTAATTTTTCCGATCTCACTGCACAAGACCCGATCAAAGATAACATTTGATCTTGTAGGTTCACTGGAATGATGTTGAAGAAAGCTATCTCAGACGCATTCTATGAAGTTCTCCTCAAGACTGCCGAGACCAACTTGATTCGCCCAATCTATGTGGAAGTTAAAGTCCCCCATGACACTGCCATTACACTCTGATATGCATCAAATATTTCTTGGTTTATTGTCCATGCCACAATTATGTTATTATTTGGTGACTTTTTGACAACTTACACCAGGGATTTTTCCCTTTACAGTTTCTAATCTCTGCCCAGATTGTCTCAGCACTCTGCTCCTTCGATCCTTTTACCGTCTCTCACTATCTCCTTGATCTCATTCTTAATGAAGAGCGCCACCCCACCTCCCTTAACTCCCTGCCTATCCCGCCGTATTTCCTGATTACCTTGGATATTTAACTCCCACTCATGTCCATCTTGCAATCACGTTACTATATTGGCCTCTGAATTATACCCCTTGTACTCATTTATGCAGCAAGTTCACTGACCTTGTTTTGAATACTGCGGTCATTCAGATAAAGTGCTTCAGATACTTCTCTGCACACTGCACTCTTACTTTTGCCTTTTGTGACTTTTGCTCTGGTCTCTGCTTTGCTTCCCCCTTTTCCTGCATGGAGTCGCATTTCCCTGCCGTATTAGTTTAAACCATCCCCAACACCATGATCAAACATCCCGCAAGGGCATTGATCTCAGTCCTGCTCAGGTGAATACCGTCCGGTTTGTATTGGTTGCACCTCCACAAAACGGGCTCCACATCACCTTGGAATCTAAAATCCTCCCTCCTGCATCACTTCTTAAGCCATTCATCCTCACTCTGCTGCTATTCCTATACTGAGTAGAACGGAGCACAGGTTGTCATCCTGATATCCTTGATGTCCTACATTTTAATCTATCTCCTAGCTCCCTAAATTCGGCTTGTAGGACCTCATCCCGATTTTTTTTCCTGTATCGTTGGTACCTACATTTACGACGACAACTGGCTATTCACTCTCCCCTTCCATAATGCCTTGCAGCCACTCCTAAACATTTCTGACCCTCGCACCTGGCAGGCAACACACCAACCGGGAGTCCCGTTTGCGTCCACAGAAGCTCCTGTCTCTTCCCCTTACTTTGGAATCCCCTAACACTATACCTCTGCCGCAATTTTTACCTGCCCTCCTCTGCAGCCACAGCCGCACACCGTGCCATGATCCTGGTTACTGCTGCGTTCCCCTGGTGAGCCATCTTTCCCAACAGTATCCAAAGTGGTACATATGTTTTCGACGGAGATGGTCTCAAGGGACTCCTGCACTACCTTCCTGCTGCTACTCTGCCTGTTGCTCACTCGCTCCCCCTCGGCCTTTCAGCTGAGGTGTGACCAACTCACTCAGCGTGCTCTCCACAGTATTCTCAGCATCGCGGATGCTGCACAGTGAATTGATGACCAGCTCCATTGCCGTCATGCGGTCTGTCAGGAGCTGCAGCTGGACACCCATGCTACACATGAGGTTATCAGGGACACTGGCAGTCTCCCTCAGTTTCCACATTGTGCAGGAGAAGTACGACACGGATCTGAGCTCACCTGCCATGAGGGTAACGCTTTGAGGGAAAATAAAGAGACAGAAAAAAACGAAGAAGAACCTACCCTCAACTTACCTCAGTGTTGCTCGTCCTCCTCACTGAAGCCCGGTATTCAACAAAGCCCACGCTTAGACAACCAGCAGCACTTTGACCAGACAGCAGCCCCTCTCAAAATGGCCGCTCACCTTGACCATAACCTCTTTTTCATAGCTGCGGATACTACCAAATTAGCCGATCAGCTATTAACTAACAATGAACTGACTTTGCTCTCAAATTCCTGCAAGTGAAACTCACAAGCAAGCAAGAAGACTCTCTCTTTTTCAATTCTACTTTTCAATTCTCCTCTCTCGCTCCAAGACGCTAATTCCTCAGCATCCGCCTCTTTTCGCCGAAGCCTTTTAAGACAAAGCCCATTCGAACACTGACACAATGGCCACTCCGCTTGACACTTTCTTCTTCTTACTGCCTGCTGTTAAATAGCCAATGAGCAAATCAATGATTAACAACTTGCAAATGTGTGATTTTCAGACTCCTGCAAGGTCAATCTCCCAAGCACAAGTACGAAACTCACCTCTTTTCAAGTCTTCTGATCATAATCTCACTGCACGTCTCGACTCCTGAAAGGTGGAACTCACAAGCCCAAGCAAAGAGGCTCACCTCTTTGCAAATCTGCCCCTCCAAATCTCGCTCGAAGTCCCGACTCCTGCAAGTTGTAACTTTATTTAACAAATCCCGGGTCCGATAAGATAGTCTCTTGACCTTACAACCTACGTTATTGTCTACTGCAGCTCCGTAGCTGTGACGCTTTATTCTGCATTATCTTTACCAAGTGCGACCTCAATGCACTGTGTAATTAATTGAAGTGTATGAACGCTGTGCCAGGCATGATTTTCACTGTACCTCGGTACAAGTGACAATAACAATAAACCAACCCAAACTTCGCGAGCGAAGTACAACTGAGATATCGCCAGTTTCGCACGCTGAAGACAACCGACAAGAAGCAAAGCAGCTGTTTCTCCGGCGGCTCTGTTAAATTGAGAACGATAGAGCATCCGCCCTTAACCCTCCAGCCTCCACGTACTTCTCCCCAGTGAATACCGATGAGAAGTTTTTTTTCAGGCCCGTGCTCACATTCTGCCTCCACACATTGCTTGCCCCTTCGGTCCCAAAGGAGACCTGTTCCTACCATGGCTCCCCTCTTGATTCACAAGGTTTTAGGTTTCTTGGTAATCCAACTTGCCATTTCATGGCGCTCTTTTCATTTGGTTTTATTTTCTTACGTTTTCGACAATATCACGTACAAACCTCGATTGACTCGTTCGATCATAATTTCCTACCCCTGTCACGATCGTCCTTTTCCCTGATTGACCCTTCAATATCTTTCATTAACCTGGGTTCCCTGCAGTCACCATTGTTGCCTGTCACATGTACAAGGACAGGCTCACATCCGAACTCTTACTATCGCACTTTGAAACGCTTCCCACTGATCAGCAGTTGTTTGTCTCTCTTGCAACTGCTCTCAATCTCCCTCTCCCAGTTCCCGACTTACAATCTGGCAATCTCCCTTCCCCCAGTTTAGGACCCTAACTCGACAGTCAAATTTATATTTTTGAACCACTACCGATAAGCTTACCGAACTTTGGTCACTATTCCCAAAGAGTTCCAAACAAGAAGTTGTATCACATGTCAATCCTGGTTCCTGCGATAAGGCCAAGTACAAACTCCCCCCAGTTTTAGTCTCCATCTATTAATTCCGAAAACCCTCTAGAATGCATTGTGCAAATTCTTCCTCATTAAATCTCCTTGCACAAAGACAACCCAGGCAATATTGTGAAGGTGAATGCCCTCACTGCTACAACCGGATGGTGTATACACCCTTTTGCGATCTGCCTATAAATCTGTTCTACTTCCCGTTTGTCTTTAAAAAATCAGGCTATTTCAACTGATCAAGCGAGATGTCTGTGAACGGCAGAGAAGGTCTTCTGACTTCACAACATGTAAGAAATCTCTGAGGTCTATTGGGGACGGGGGCCCCAATCATCGCGTCTCAGGTGAGCGGTCACTCTCTGACCGCTCCTGCTCGCAGAACGAAGGTGTTATCCGGCCCAATGAAACAAGTACAGGCGTGAGATTGTGCGAAGAAAATCTGCAAGAAAATGAAAATAATATTCATCCGAAAAAGGCCAACGTAATCCTTAATCATTTGGTTATTGGGTCAAGATGATCTCAGGTAGCGGGGCGGTGTACATACTCCCGTCTACATCAACTGTGCTGCGGTCGAGAGGGTTGAAAGCTTCATGTTACTGGGAGTGAACATCACCAATAGACTGTTCTGGTCCAACCACTTGGACGCCACGACCAAAAAAAGCTCACCAGCGCCTCTACTTCCACAGGAGGCCAAATAAATTTGGCATGTCCCGCTTGATATTCACCGGCTTTTATCGATGCGCAATAGAGAGCATCCTATCTGGCTGCATTACGGCTTGGTATGGCATATACTCTTCCCGGGACCGTAAGAAACTTCAGAGAGTCGTGGACACAGCTCAACATATCACGGAAACCATCCTCCCCTTCATGTACCCTGTATATACTTCTGTTGCCCCGGTAAAGTAGCCAGCATAATCAAATACCCTACCCACCGGTGTCCTTCACTTTTCTACCTCTCCCATCAGGCAGAAGATACAAAACACTGAAATCATGTTCCACGAGGCTCAAGGATAGTTTCTATCCCGATATTATAAGACTATTGAACGATTCCCTGGTCCGATAATTGGAGTCTTGACCTCAGGATCTACCTCGTTATGACCTTTGTCTACCTGCACTGCACTTTCTCTGTAGCAGTAACACTTTACTTTGCATTTGGTATTGTTTTACTTTGTACTGCCTCCCTGTACTGTTTAATGAATTGATCTGTCCGAACGGTCTGCAAGGCAAGTTTTTCACTGTAGCTCGGTACAAGTGACAGTAATAAACAGATTACAATTCGAATTCCAATTGCAGTGGCAAACGAGAATAGACGGATCCAATGAACGGGTATATTAATGCAATGGATCACAAACATTTGTCCAACTCCCTTTTTCGTGGGAAGAGATGAACGTCGCATCGAAAACGACAACGAGTTGGTGGTGGGGAACCAGCCTCAGAAAAAAAAACTGTTCTAGTTCGAGAAAAATAGAAGAAAAATAAATGACAGACGGCGCTATATTTCGTGAAGCAGATCTTCTGTCGTTGGTCTGGTTCTGTTAATCTACTCTCAGGGACGACCCAATAAATCAGGTCGTGTTTTTTTTAATGGAACGTCAAATGACGCTTACCAAGGTAACAACCAGAAAGAACCATTATACTGTTACATTGCACTGATATTAAGCTTGGGACGTAAGTGTAAGGCAGTTCCAGAGGGTGTTTAGTTTATTTAATCTCTCTCTCGCACATGATGCAGCTGATACATTTTCCCAGTTTACAACATTTGCATCAATGGTTTCACTTCATACATAAAGCACAGGAATTTGCGTGGAACAGTTTTATTTTAGTAGTACCTTCGGTTTGGGAAGAGATTTACTGGTTGGACACTGGAGGGGAAGAACCTAATTCATGTTGAGAGACCTGAGAAGTTGGGGATCTATTCGGCCCAATCGACTACTGTCCGGACTCGTCCCCTGCGTTTCCCATTGCCCCAATAACCTTCCTATGATTGATGGCCCCGATTATCTTGCGACTGCTTGAAACCGGAGCTGGGTATCATGGCCCAGAGAGGATTCCACTGCGACTCCACCTCAGGTGATAATCCACACAGGGCACAGCGCCGCGACATCCTGACAGCCTTTTAGAGTAGCTAATATTGAAGGAGAATCTACTGAATATGTGCTCTGTAAGGGTGCTTAAATATTTCTAGTGCACAGTACCATTATTAAAACACATTCATTTTGCATGACACACTAAGTACGTTATAAATATACGTCTCAGAATTCTTGAACGTCTAATTCAAACGTTCAAGCAATTAAAACATTAAAGTACATGCATTACTGTTCAAAACTAAAAAAACGTGTTCTCTTCGCAATGTTTTATGACCGAATTGATACGACAGACTGAGCAGGAAAGGGCTACTCGACGTTACAGTAAGCACAAAATAACGACCGAGCTGACCAATAGCAGTCAGTTCCGATACCTTACCAGGAATACCGACCGCTGCAAGTACAGGATAGTAAATGCTGATTATGCGGAAAATTGCGGGATATCCCATTTTTCGTGTGAAGCAACGATCAGTTGGAGGAGATGTTACCAACTGCCCACACGCACTGATTCAAGAGCCGTTATACACCAGGAGGAAAGTCCATCAAGCCAATCAGCGTCCTCCTCAGTCACATCAGCCACAAGCCACTGAACGCACACTAAGTGTGAACTATTTTTACTCATTGTGTCATATATTTAACTCTTCGAGGAGCATTACTAGCAATTTGTTTTGATGTTATTTGGACAGATTTTCAGAGGAAAACTTGGCAATTTTTATTCTGTGACGTGAAAATTTAACCACGGCAAGCAAAACCTTTCTTTGGATTTTTTTTAGTTTACCGAAGCTACTTCCTTCAAACACCTATCAATGATAACATTTGTGGCATCACACAAGCCTGTAAGGCAGAGTGAGCTTAATTTCGCAGGTAAAATGAGGGACAACCCATCGTTGGAGGGGATAGGTTAGCCGCTACCTTGTCGTTCATGAGGTTTCAGTTCTAGAAACGACAGCCACGGGCTGAAAAAAAACCCACAAATAACAAAGGTCACTTTTTTGCCAGTTTAACCATTTGTCATGGCATTGAAATGTCACCTATTTCATCATTCAGGAATAATTTCAATGAAAAACATACAAAACGCAAGTATTGAATTTCGATATTTTTTTTCTCCTGCCATTTGCAGTATCTTCCTGTTGACCAATATTGATGCTTCTCCACTTCGACTGCACAGTTCCAATTTACTGCGTTTTTCACGTCTCTGAACAGTGTTTTAATCAATTGAAGCGACATGAAACGCCGGCCAGTGGAGAGGAATGGGAACCTGGAGTCTGGACCACCACCCAGACACAACATCTCGGATGTTTCACTGCAGCGTAATGTTCTGTTCAGGGCAGAGAAACATTCACTGCTTTCCCTACCAGCTCCTCGAACCCTCCATCAAAGTTAGTGGCAGCATATTTTCCACACCTTGCTCTATCGTCCACTCGCTTTGTCTGTCCTATCCCCTAGAAAATTATCCCTCGGATCGTGTAACCTCGGCTTCTCGCTCATCTCTGTGTCAGGAGAAGACCCGGATATATGAGAGAGAAATAGACAGAGACAGACAAATAGACAGACAGACAGACAAACAGACATAGAGACAGAGAGACAAAGAAAGAGACAGAGAGGGAGACAGAGAGAGAGAGAGAGAGAGAGAGAAGATATCGTGGTTGACTTCAATGTTCCTAAATAAAGCCTGGGACCTCCTTAAGTTCAAGAAATTTCGACGGGGCATAATTTGTTAGATGCATTCAGCAAGGTTTCTTATATTAGTATTTAGGTAGTCCAAAGTGAAGAGGGGCCGTACTAGACCTGACGTTGGGGATTTAGCCTGGCCAGATTACTGCCCTTTCAATGGGAGAACAGTTATGTAACAGTGACCACAAGTTCTTAAGTTGTAAAATGTCTATGGGTAAGGATAAGCATGGACACTGCGGGAGAATACCAAATTGGCGCAGAGCCAATTAAGAGAGTATTGGGAAGGAACTGGGGAGAAGTAATTGGGAACAGCGGTTTTGGGGCAAGTCCGCAGCTGACATGTGGATGCTGTGTAAAGAACAACTGCACAAGGTAAAGGACAAGTATGTTTCAGTGAGAAGGAAGGACAAGGATGGTAAGGTAAGTGAATCTTGGTTATCAAGATAGGTGGTGAATTTACTCACGAAGAAAAAGGAAGCATATGTAAATTTTATGAAATTAAAATCAATCAGAACCCTTGAGAGTTATAAAAAATCTCGAAAAATACTCAATAAGGGAACTAGGAGGAGCCTATCTAGAATATATCAATTACTTGGATGAAAATGTAGACGTGTAGGTTAAAAAGTTCCCATACGATACAAAGATTGGTGGTGTTTTGGATAGTATCGAAGATCGCCAAAATATACAGGGGTAGAAGGATCAGCTGCAGTTTTGGGCCGAGAAACGGCAGATGGAGTTTAATCCGGACAAATGTGATGCATTGCACTTGGGAGATCAAATGTAAAGGGGCAGTACACTATGAATGACAAGACCTTTAACAGTGCTGATTTACAGCGGGATCTTGGGCTCCAAGTCCATAGTTCCCTGAAAGTGGCTGCACAGGTTGATGGGGCGATAAACAGCGCGGATGACATGCGTACCTTCATTTGTCGATGCATTGACTTCAAAGGTCAGGAAGTTATTATGCAGCTTCACAAAATTCTAGTTGGGCAGCATCTGGAGTATTGCATTCACTTCTGGTCGCCCCGTTATAGGAAAGTTGTGTGCACTTTGAAGATGGTGCAGAAGAAGTTTATCAGGATGCTTCATGGATTATAGATCATGTGCTGTTGGAAAGGGTGGACAAACTTGGGATGTTTTTCCCTGGAGCAGCGGAGGCTGAGGGGAGAACTGATGTAAGTTTATAAGATTAAGAGATGCAGAAATAGTGTAGACAGCTGGTATCTTTATGCCAGGGTCAATATGTCCAATACCAGAGGGCGTGCATCTGAGGTGAAAAGGGGTAAGCTCGATACACGGGGCAAGCTTTTTAGACAGAGTGTAGTGGGTGCCTGGAATGCGATACTGGAAGTGGTGGTGGAGGCAAACACAAGTAAAGCGTTTAACAGGCTCTTTGAAAAGCAAATAATGTGCACAGAATGGAGGGATATGAACATTGTGTCGGCAGAGGGGATCAGTTTAGTTTGGCTTATAACCACGAGTTTAATTAGTTAGGTACAACATCGTGCGCCGAAGGGCCTGTTCCTGTGAGTATGTGTTATGTTCTATGATTGAATCCTGAGCTCTGGTGATCCATTGTAGATTTTTGCACGTACTCTATGTGAACGCGTCTGACTCCTCCGTAAAATTTTACTTCACAATAAAATCTCGTGCCTGGAAACACGATATTTTACTGTGAAAATTCAGATCTGGTTTCGAAAAACAGCATTGTGACAGACTCTCCTTCTAATGGAAACGTGCTCACTTCGTCCACTCTATCGAGACCTTTCAGTATCAAGTAGATTTCAATGAGATTCCCACCCCATCCTCAAGTACTCCATCGATTACAAGCCCAGACACATCATCCGTCAAGCCTTCATTCCTGGGATCATTCTTGTGAATCTCCTCTGGACGCTCTTCAGTAGAGCAATAATAACCATGTTTGGGCGTTGGCATGTAGGTCTAAGAACAGTACAGCAAGGTCACAGATTAAGTGAAGAATCAGCTTTGTTATCACTGACGTATGTTGTGAATCTGTTGTTCTGCGGCAGCGGTACAGTGTAGAACATAAAAAATAACAATGTTATAAACAAATAGTAAATAGATAAATAAATAAATGGATTAATAAATGAATGGTGCGAATGAGGAATAACGGGGTAGTTCTCATTGGTTCATGGACCGTTCAGAAACCTGATGGGGGAGGGTTAGAAATTGTTCCGTAAACTTTGAGTGTTGTTCGTCAGTCTCCTGTATCTCCTCGCCGGTGGTAATAATAAAAAGAGGACATGTCCAGGATGGCGAGTATCCTTAATGATAGATGCTGCCTTCTTGAGGCACCGCCTCTGGAAGACTTTCTCGATGGTAGTCAGGGTGTGCTCGATGGTGGGTGCGACTACAACCCACAGCAGCCTCTTTCGATCCCGCACATTGGAGCCTCCATTCCAGACTGTGACACAACGAGTCAAAATCCCCTCCATCGCACATCTGTCGAAAGTTACAAGAGTGCTTGGAGACAGAGCAAATCTCCTCAAACTCTGAGTGAAGTCGAGATGCTGGCGTGCATTCTTCCTGATTGGATCAACGTGTTCGGCCCATGCTACACCCTCTGAGATTTTGACGCAATGGAACTTAAATCTGTTCACCCTTTCCACCGCTGACCCTTCAATGAGGACTGGTGTGTGTTCTCCCGACTTCCCCTTCCTGAAGTCCACAAGCAGTTTCTTGGTCCTGCTGACGTTGAGTGTGAGGTTGTTGTTGAGACACAACTCAACCAACCGATCTATTTCACTCCTGCGTTCCTCCTCGTCGCCATCCGATATTCTGCCAAGAACAGTGGTGTCATTGGTGAATTTATAGATGGCGATTGAGCTGTGCCCACCCACCTAGTAATGAGTGCAGAGAGAGTAGAGCATGGGCTAAGTAAGCATTCTTGAGGTGTGCCTGTGTTGACTGTCAGTGACGAGGAGATGTTATTACCGAACCACACTGACTGTGGTCTCCCTCTAAGGATGTCGAAGGTCTAGTTAGAGAGGGAGGTGCAGACGCCCAGGTTCTGAAGCTTGAAGACCTAAATTAAGATAGAACACAGGCCCAAAAATTCTGCTGTGCATCATATGAGAGGTCATTACCTGCAAGAGATTTGGGAGAATCGCTGCCAGCAAGTCGAGCGTAAGCTAATCATTGAGAAACCCAATTTACAAAGAAAAACAGGACTTTGATGTTTTTCGTGAAACTGTTAAATCCGCATGTGACTCTTGTATCCGGAATATTATAAGTTACTGTCAGGTTTTATTGGGTTTTTGGGGTATCTTTGAGCTCTCACACCAAGTGCTCATGGCTGTACACTGCAGAAACGGACAAAACAAGCTTGAATTCGAGAAACTCACCACAGCTGTACAACTTTTCTTCCCTTTACAGTCTCCGTCTGAACCGTAGCTAAGAGGGCAACTGGGCCCCACGTAAAAGTTAGACACAAACAGGACAAACACAAAAGAGACCCTACCCCCACAACCTGTAAGATATTGTTAAGGGGTAAAGCATTCAGATGAATCTCCTTGAGATTGTGAAATTTAAAAGAAGTACAAGACATTTAATAATTATTCTATATATTCTATCACAGTGGAGACAAAAACGCATTCCAATATTCTGCTGTTCAATTATAAACATGAGGTACGCCGTGTTTCATAAAATCTTGGAACAGCGCATGAGACACGGCAGTTTCATTCTAACTCTGTCCGATCTGCTTGACATGGTACAAATGCTCAGGCCTTGTTCCCTATTCACTTGTATTAGAAGTTTGATCTCAGTAGAAAATAAAAGGGTGAATTATTACTCCTTTATATTGTTAGTTGTGTATCCATCATTAAATGGAAATAGCAATCTCCTAATCAACAGGGACAATGGCTGATTCTAAATCCTTTGCAATGTCAGAATTTACACTCAACGTAATAAGCACAGACAAACATCCATGTCCAACATAAACGATGGAACACATCACACCAAATCTGCCGGAACACTGAAGGACAATTGACGAAGCTCCGATGCAAGAAGCTGCTCGAAAGAAAAAAAAACTCGATCATCAATCATCATTCTCACCAATATAATGTGCAACAGACGCGAAAAACATACAACCTACCAACTCACGATACCCCCAGTCCAAATCAAAGACACATACATCAACAACAAAATCACACACAGCTCAGAAAACCCATAATCCCGCACACATACAGCAATCTCCAGATCAAGGAGCTCAGCATCTCACGTACACACCTCTATCTTCAGCTCAATTTCTAACTCACCAGTACATCTTTTCATTCCAGGTAACATTTCCAGACAGCAAATTATAATCGGGAACTGACCTATCTTGACATAACGTTCCCTCCTCCAGGCCAAATTGGCTTACAGACGCTGAACCCCAATACACGTATGACAGATCGAAGGCAAGATTCTATTCACCATCTAACCATCAATATAATACGCCTCATCTTACTCCGTTCAAGCTGGAAAATAAAAAAAAGCTCCCAGTTAACGACACCAGGAGGGATACTTCCTACAATGACATATCACCCTGACTTCGATATCGATCTCCATTCCTTCAGAGAGACTGGAGCTGATCGTTGGATATCTGTTCTTCAAAATACTGACCTGTTGTGATCGCCTCCATTAATGTCTTACCATTGATTAGTGTATCCAAAGATCAATCTGGCGATTCCCTGTTGACGAGGTTAAACTGCAGCAGCCACATTGATAGTGTTGTTCGAAGAGGAGGTCATATGCTGGACATTCTCTGGCCCCAAGTCTTCGGACACACCGCAATGCTTCCAGCATCTACAAAGCAGCTTAAAACAATGAAGATGGAGGAAATATGAAAGTAAAAATAAAAGGAAATAACTGAAAATTTGTTAAAAACACAGCCGGTCAGGCATCAATGTGGAAAGGAAAACGGTCACTGTTGCGGTTCTGCGATCCTTGAAAAAAACTGCAAATCATGTCATGCATCACACATCGATTAGTGGATTAACTATTGATTATAGATGTTCTTCGAGCAACACGCAGCTGGGCCCTCATAGCCCAGGCCAGCATTGACAACATAAGTGAGTGAATCCCGAAAGCATGTACACCATACGACAGATATGTTCCGACTTCTAGAACAGCTCTTTATTCCTTTCTAACCACTACATTTACTCTACACAACTCACGTTACAAACAATCTCTCTTGACATATTTAAATATTCCAATCACACCTAGTCCCTTCATCCAAGTCAATTATATTATTTGTTCATAGCTGAGGTGACACCACTGATTCCTGTCCTGCAACAGTCGTAACTTCCTGCCAACAAGAAAATGGCTCATTTATACCCAGTCTGTTTTCTTTCGGTCATGCAATTTTCTATCCAGAGCAATATATTACATCCTACAATACGCGCTATTTTCCCTTTTCTTTTACAATATTTTTATTAAATCCACGAAAAAATACAGAGTACATGCATCAAAAAAGAGGATAAAAATACTACTAAATACATCGTGTTAAATCATACTTCGGATCCAATACTCTAATTTAATAATCACATTTGATATTTAATAAAGAAAAAATGGAATTTTTATTATTAAAAAATCTAAACCCAATACCAATAACCGAAACTGATTGATAAAAAAAAGACAACGAAAAACCCTTAAAACATAACAATGTCAGCCAATGTCTGTATTCTAGTCATGAAATCAAAGGTTTTGAAAATAAATCAAAAAAAGTTCCCCACAGGGTTTGAAAACCTAAGTTAGATTCAAGAATTGAACAACGGATGTTCTCTGGATTCAGGTTGACATAACATCCCGTAACCAGTGAGCATGGGTAGGCGGACTGTGTTCCATTTAAGCAACACAGCCTTCCTGGCGAGAAGAGAAATAAAAGCCAGGATGTGTAGATCAGAAGCCTTCAAAGTTATATATTTTTCTACTACAATCCCAAATGATGTAATCAAAGGATTAAGTTTAAATTTTATCTTAAAAAGCACAGAAAAAGTATGAAACGCCTCTGTAAAATATTTTCTTAGACTCTGACACGTCCAGAACATGTGAATTAAAGAATCCTCTCCGTTATTGCATTTGTCACAGTAAGGAGACATATCGGAATAAAAATGAGATCGTTTGACTTTAGACAAGTGAGCTTTATGAACCACTTTAAATTGAAGGAGAGAATGTCTTGCGCATGATGACGAAGTATTAACCAATTTCAAAATTTCTTTCCAAGTTTCCTCAGAAATTGAGATCCGCAGATCTTGTTCCCAAGCATTTTCATTTTTATACAGCGAAACCTTACTCATTCCTTATAACCTATCATAAATATTAGATATTAAGCCATCGTGAAAGGTCTTTAAATTAAAAATTACATCTAATAATTTTTTTTATCAGGTCTCATTGGAAAAAAATGTAGTTGAGATCGAAGAAAGTCTATAATTTGTAAATATTGGAAAAATTAGTTTTTGGTAAGTTATACTTAGTAGACAATTGGTCAAACGAAGAAAGGTTTCCTCCAACAAACACATCCTGAAAACAAGTAATAACCGACTTGACCCACTCTCTAGAGACTACATCTGTCATAGAAGCTTTAAAAACATAATTAGAAAAAATGGGACTGGACAAAGAAAAACTCAATAAGCCAAAATATTTTCTATATTGTAACAAAATTCTCAAAGCGTGTTTACCTACTAAATTTTCTGTTAGTTTATTTAATGAAAAAAGAAGTGAAGAATCAAGTAGAGAAATGATAGAATTTTTTAACAGAGTTAGCTTCCGAAGAAACCAATACTGGACAAGCCTCTTTATTAATGTAATGTGTTACGAACCAGCAACAAAATAAACACAACGAGTCATGATTCAGTGTTAAAAACTATCTTATTAATAACTACTTATGATAATAAGAAAAAGTAGAAGTAAAAATGTTGGAATGTTAGAAGTAATAATGTTAGAATCTTAAACATTAACCCCAAAAACTAAACTCATAGTGTGTGTGTGTGTGTGTGTGTGTGTGTGTGTGTGTGTGTGTGTGTGTGTGTGTTTGTGTGTGTGTCTGGCATCTCCCCAAACTCCACGTCCAGCAATGGTTCTTAAAGTTCAGTTCAGCAAGCCGTAAGGTGAAACGTGATCAAAGGCTTCTTCAACAACCACCGTTGACTGAAGACAAAACGTAGATGTAGAGATAAAATAGAAATTACGAAATCCAAATGGTCCACTTTGGAATCCAAACGACACCTCCGTGTTTACTCAGCAGTGATCACTCCACCGCATCTACCTCACACCGACAGGCTCTCGCATCGTGGCAGTCGACACAAATACCTGTTTCCTTCTACAGGTCAACAACAAAGTAAACTCCACTGCTTCGTTCTGAAGTATCTGCCACCCCGAAGGGCATCCGAGACGTGGCCGTCCACACAAATACCTGTTTACTTCTACAGGTTAATGACAAAGTAGACTCTACTGGATTACTCCAAGAATCCATACGTGGATTGTAGTGACAGACACAGTTACAGTTTTTCATCCATCAATAAAGATGATTCAGGCTGCTGTCTCTTTCGCTCTCTCCATCCTCTCTCTCTCCTCTCTCTCTTTTTCACTCTGACTCCGGCTGACAGCTTCAAAACGTCATTACGTCCGTTACTTTCTGTTGACGTAAACACACACACACACACACACACACACACACACACACACACACACACACACACACACACACACACACACACACACACACACACACCACTATGCTCTATCTTAATGGGACATTCACCAAAAGTAACCTAGTCTGTTACACACCTTCCACCCAAAAATAATTTTTTCATTTTTTTTTACCGCGCAAACAGTTAGTAACGTTAATAATTATCATTCTACACAATTGCAGAATATCAGATTAGTAAAGATACATGTTTCTCATTTAACATCAGGAAAGGCAATCAGCGATCACGTTATCTTTGTCTTTAATGTGAGTTATCATGAGATCAAACTCTTGCAAAATTAAACTCCAGTTTAACAGCCTTCTGTTCTTGTTTTTGACTCGGCTCAGAAACACCAATGGGTTATGAACTGTATACACAGTCAGTGGTTTCTGAGCAGTGCAAGCATATACACCGAAATTCTGCAAGGCTGAAACAAACGACAGTAATTCTTTCTCTATGGTGGAAGAATTCTTTTGATGCTCATTAAATTTCTTTGAAAAGTAAGCTACAGGATGGTCAATATCATCAAGGTCACCCTTCTGCAACAACACAGCTCCTGCACGTTCATCACTGGCATCTACTGCTAATGAAAATGGCTTTTCAAAGTCAGGTGATTTGCGCACAGGATGGTAGCATGAAATGGCTTTCATTTTCTCAAATGCTTCTTGACAAGGATCAATTCAAACAAACTTCATTCCCTTCTTCAGAAGATTAGTTAGGGGAAGAGCAATATCAGCAAAATTTTAATAAAACTTGGGATAATATCCAACCATTCCCAAAAATCTTTTAACAGTCCTCGTACCCGTGGGAAAGGGGAATTCAGATATTGCTTGAACTTTTGCCTGAACAGTAACTAACTTGCCTTGACCTACAACATAAACAAGATGCGTCACAGTGGCATGGCCAACTTCACTTCTAGCCAAGTTTACTGTAAGGTTACCTTTGGAAAGTTTTTCAAACAACCTTTCTAACTGGACATGTGATCCTCCCATGTATCATTCCCTGTCACTAAGTCGTCAATATGTTTTAACTCATGAATCACCGAATTACTCATTATTTGAAATGTTGCCGGAGCATTTTTCATTCCGAATGGCAAAACATTATATTCATACAATCCAGAGGTGGTTACAGAGGCAGAAATCTCCCTCCTTCTATCTGTTAATGGAACACGCCAGCACCCTTTTAATAGGTCAATCTTTGTAAGAAATTTAGCCTTTCCCACTCTGTCCATGCAATCACCCACGCTGGGGATCGGGTAAGCATCTGACTTCGTTACAGCATTCATTTTTCTGTAATTTGTTCAAAATCTAACAGTTACATCAGGCTTAGGGCCAATAACACAGGGCGAACTCCAGTTTGAAGTGGAACGTCTAATAATGTCATTCTGTAACTCATACTCATCCCTTGGTCAACAAGTTTACTCTTTTCCACATTCATTTGATATGGGTGTTGTTTGATTAGTTTTGCTTCCCCAACGTCAACATCATGAGTCATTATCGACGTTCTGTTTGGAACATCCGGGAACATATTTTTAAATTTTAAAGTTAGTTGTCTCATCTGTTGTTTTTGAGGAACTTGTAAATGATCCAACTTTCTTTCAAGGTTCTCCAGAATGTTTTGGTTTTTAGTTTTGGTGCAATAAGATGTGGTCTAAGTTGTCCTTCCCCAATATCAACATCAGATATCTTAGGCGCAACATCCATATCATCCACCATGGCCACAACTGAACTTCTCTCAAAATAAGGTTTAAGCATGTTTACATGACAGAGTTGCGTTTTCTTGCGTCGATCTGGTATGTTAATTACATACGTCAGATCATTTACTCGGGATTCAATAATATATGGTCCAGTAAAACGAGCTCGTAATGGGTTGTTCGAACTAGGGAAAAATACCAACACCTCTTGCCCTACTGCAAATGACCTTGCCCGAGCATGTTTTTCAAAACATCCCTTCATTGTCATCTGGATGATTTTCAAATACTCTCTCGCCAACTGGCAGACTCTCTCGAACTAAAGTTTCAATTTTTGGACATAGTTCAACACTTCCTTATTAACCCATTCTTCTCTTAAGAATTCTGAAGATCCTCTGACCCGATGTCCAAATACAAATCCAAACGGACTAAATCCAAATGAGTCCTGTACTGATACTCTCACTGCAAACAAAAGTAAATGAAGACCATCATCCCAATCCTTTGTGTTTTCAAAGCAATAAGTCTTCAGCATATTTTTGAGAGTCTAATGAAATCTGTCCAGAGCTCCCTGCGGTTCTGGGTGATATGCGGATGATAAAATCTGCTTTGCTCCCAGCTCATAGACTAGTTGCTGAAATAAATTAGACATAAAATTACTGTCCTGATCAGATTGGATTTCTGTTGGCAACCAAACCAAAGCAAAAATAAATGTTAAAAGAGCCTTAGACACATTCTTAGCCTCAATATTTCTAAGTGGTATTGCCTCTGGACATCCAGAAATTGCACACATGGTGGTTAACAAATACTGATTCCCAGCTTTAGACTTTGGCAATGGGCCAACACATTCCACAATCAACTTCGAAAAGGGTTCACCAAAAGAAGGAATAGGTCTCAAAGGAGCCACAGGAGGTCTTTGATTTGGTTTACCTACCATCTGACATGTATGACAGGTTCGACAAAACATCACCACATCTTTTCTAAAACCAGGCCAATAGAATTGTTTCAAAATCTTCCCTACAGTTTTATTCACACCAAAATGACCACCTAAAGGCATACTATGGGCCAGGATTAAAATCTCATTCCTATGAACTTTTGGAACCACAACCTGAAAATAAGTTCCCATTCCTCATTAGCAGGAACATAATGAGGTCTCCATGTCCTGATTAACACTCCATTTATGACATAATATCCAATTGGCACTTTCTCAATCTCATCACATGAGAGTGCTTTTTTTCTCAATTCAGTCAGCTCAGGGTCTTTCGTCTCTTCCACCATAAATTCTTCCCTCGACAAAGACAAATCTTTATATTCAGGCCCAAAACATGGATTTTGATCCTCCAGTGAAGACATAAAAGTCTCTGACAAGGCATCATAATGTTCCTCCTGTTTAGGGTTGTCACAGGGAACAACATCAGGCTGCACAGGACTATCGACCTTGGCTAATTCTTCAGATCTAGTCCGAACAAAACTCCTTCTCTTCATTGCTGACTTATTCTCTATATGGTTCATTTCTAACTCCATCGTTTTTTGTTCCAACTCCATCTTCTTCATTTCCATCTGGGCATTTATCTTCCTTTGTTCTAACTCTATTTTCTTTTGTTCTTCCTCTAGTTTCCTTTGTCCTAACTCGAACTTCATTCGTTTGTTATAACCCCATCTTTGCTAACTGCACCTGGCCATCAGGATTCTCTAACTCACTCACAGGAAATTAACTCGACTACCTCACTCACCTCAAACACCTCCTTCTCTAAATAACAGTCAACTATCATTCTTAGAATAACTGTTTTTTTCATAGACCGCTTTACTGCTTTAAGGTTTAGTCTTGTAGCAATTTTTACCAAATCATCCTTTTTTGCCACCTCCAATCCCTCTAGGGTTGGTGACTCCAAAAATTCCTCAATATCCATTGCTGCTGGTTTCCACACACACAAACCAATTAAAAAGTATTTATCAGACCGACCACAATCAGTCGTCCACTAAGACCCCAATTTGTTCAAACTCAGACCTCCAGTACCAATCTTGAGTTCGACTTCAGACCACCCTCGTCAATCTTTGGATTGATCCCGGACCAACCCCAATTTTGTTACGAACCAGCAACAAAAGAAACACACAGAGTCATGATTCAGTGTTAAAAATTTCTTTATTAATAGCTACTTATGATAATTAAAATAAAATTAAAAATGTTAGAATGTTAGAAGTAAAAATGTTAAATATTAACCTCAAAACTAAACTCGCATTCTATGTTTGTGGCAAATTCCCAAACTCCAAGTCCAGGAATGGTTCTTAAAGTTCCAGTCAGCAAAACATAAAGTGAAACATGAGCAAAGGCTTCTTCAACAACCACCGTTGTCTGAAGATAAGACGTAGGTGTAGAGAGAAAATAGAGAGTAATTACGAAATCCAAATGTTCCACTTTGGAACCCAAACAACACCTCAGTAGTGACTTCCTCACACCGAAAAGCATCCGAATCGTGGCCGTCCACCCAAATACCTATTTCCCTCCACAGGTTAACGACAAAGTGGACGCCACCAGATTACTTCAAATGATCCATACGTGGATTGCAGTGCCAGACACAGTTATTGTTTCTCACCCATCGATAGAGAAACTAGCAAGCTGGTCTCTCTCTCTCTTTCTGTCCTCTGACTGACCAACTGACTGCTTCAAAAACGTCCTTTATATTCTGTTTACGTAAGCACACCAAACACACACACAAACAAACAAACACACACACGCGCACACACACACACACACACACACACACACACGCGCACACACACACACACACACACACACACACACACACACACACACACACACACACACACACACACACACACACACACACACACTGCCCTATCATAAAGGGACATTCACCAGTAGTAACCTAGTTCGTAACAGTTACACTATGTCTTGCTCCTTCCAGTCAATACCGTGGCCTGTTTGGAGATGTGGCCTGAGTATTGCAGATGAGATATTACAGCGCACTTTGTGGATGGTACACACTGTAGCCACGGTGTTCTGGGGCTGGAGATAGTGGATGGTGTGTGTTGTGGAGATTGGAAGTGGGAGACATGGAGGTGGCGGTGTGCCCTTGCGCATGCTCTGCTTCTCCGGATTGGTCGTGATGGTCACAGGTTTGAGTGGAGATCTCGCTGCATCTCAGCAAGTTATCCCAGTACACTCTGTGTCCGGCACTCACTGCAGCAACTGACAACCGGCAAGAGATGGATCCGGTGTTTTGTGTGGTCGATGGGTGCGAGTAAAGCGGGTGCTTTCTGTTGGTTGCTTCTTGGGTATTTGTCGATTTTAACTTACTCAGACAAGCGGAAAGTATGGAACTATTCCCTGAATTGTGCCTCAGAAATGGTGGGAGTGTATTTATTTTTCGGAACTCCAAGTCTCCAACCCTGTGTCACTGCCAACTTATTTCTGCTAAGTCTGAGTTCCGAACAATATGATCCCGAGCTTGTTGGAGGCGGATGACCCCTGAACAGCGCATCTTTAACCTCTCCAAAGTTCTTGTTCGTCAACACCACCTCTTCCTCCTCTCCAACTTCCTCACTCATGCTTCCCCCACTCTTCCCCCATTCCCGCTCTTCAAAATCAATTTTCCTCATATTCTTTCCTACCTGCATTCACAAACACTGGGAGTGGCAGTATTGACGCAGCCATGAGTCAGTGTGACCTATATCACTGGGATTGCAGAACTGACGGGAGGCATGGTAGGCTGGTCAGGGAGTTTAAATCACATGGGATCGAGGGTGAGTTAGCCACATGGATACAAACTTGGCTTGGTGGGAGGCGTTAGAGGCTGGTACTGTGAGGTTGTTTTGTTCTTCATATTGGAGGCCTGTGACCACTAGTGTGCTGCAGAGATTGGTGCTGGGTCCACTGTGCGTTTTCATACATCTTAACGATTCAGATCAGCATGTTGCTGGCATCATAAGTATTATTTCGGAAGACACCAGAATCTATGGAACAGTGGGCAGTGAAGAAGGTCGTTTTATGTTACAACGGGATCTTGATCAAGTGAGCATGTGGGCAAAGGAAAGGCAAATAGAATTCAACTTAGATAAGTTCGAAGTGATGCATCCGGGATATGAAACCAGGCGACGAGTGGCAAGTCCCTGGGAAGTGTTGTGGAACGGAGTGGCCTAAGGGTTCTACTTCACTGGAAGTGGCGACACCAGTAGACTGGGTGGGGAAGATACTTTATGATACTTTTGACTTCATCCGTCAGGGCAACGACGACAAAAGATGGATCGTCATGGTTCAGCTGCGGAAGACGTTTGTGAAACCACACTTGGAATATAATGTGAAGACCTGGTCGCCATAGTCGGGCGAAGATGTCATTGAGCTAAAGCGGATACAGAAAAGATACACGGTGGTGTTGCGGGGGCAGGAGTGCTTGGGATATAGGGAGATATCAGATATCCTGGGATTGCTTACCCTGGAATGAAGGAGGCTAAGTGGTAACCCTATGGAGGTTGATAAATCATGAGCGGCGCTAATAATGTGGATGGTCACTGTCTTTTTAACAGGATATGGGGACCCAAATGCAATAGGATATGAGTTTAAAGTGAAAGATTTAACGGGGAAAGAGGGGCAATGTTACCACACAGAAGCTGCTGTGTGGGTGGGTGGAACGAACTGGCAAAGGAGGGTACAACTGCATCCTATAAAATATATTCGGACAGGTGCAGAGACAGTAATGTTCGGAGGGATATGGTCCAAAAGCAGGAAAATGGCACTAGTACTGGTCGGCACCTTTGACGAGGTTGGCAAAAGGACCCGCCTCCGTGCTGCACAACTCCATGTCTCTTGGACGTGGAGTACGGCCACGAATTGATCCGCTGCGACAATACTGAATGGCACAGGTCGGTTGAGGGAGCAGGTGAACTAATCCTGCTCCTGCCTTCTTGTGTTTGTGTCTTCTTCTCCAACGTGAAAATGGCATCATCATTGCCCTTGCTGGACCATCACTGTCCGGGGCTAATGTGATTGAAATATCAGCATACCAATATCAATCTCGATAGAGCGTGGTTGGAGCATCACGTCCTCCTCAGGATGGAAGTCACTAATCTGGGATGTACCTGCTTGCATTGCTGGCCCAGATCACAGTAAGGAGCAGACCATTGTACCCTGACATGCTGGACAGAGGGATACCTCTCTCTGCTGCTGCCTGGAACGGCTTGGGATGGGAGCGTCTTCTGTGATAGACGAGAACCGGAGCTGGCCGTGGGCGAGATTATCCGCCCGTGGGTCCAAATTGGAAGGTGAATATGAGAAGCTGGCGCCAGAACTGCAGACACCGTGGCCGCCCGTCGGTTTTGCTCACGGCTTGATTTTATTTAAGAACTGAAGCAATAAGGTGACAGGACATTTCACCGAGCTCTTCCCATGCTCCCTGAATTTGGACTGAGTCACCACACAAATAAACTTGTTCGTACAGCAGCAAAAGCTCCTCACCAAGGAACCAGACGATTTGAAAGAAGCATCCTGTAGCCTTCCGATTGGTTCCTGTCCTGCTATCATATTGCAGAAGAATTTAGAACAGGGGGATGGGAACCAGAGTGTTCGAACACGGAACACAGCACAGTAAGGCCTTCAGCCAACGATGCTGTGCCGACGTTTTATCCTGCTCTAAGATCTATCTAAAATTTCACTCTAACATAGCCCTCGATTTTCCTATCACTCATGTGGCTATCTAAGTGTCTCTTAAATGTCCCTGATGCATCTTCCTCCACCACCTCTGCCGGCAGCGCTTTTCACGCACCCATCACTCTCTGTGTAAGGAAACATACCTCTGACATCCGCCGAATACCTTCCTCCAATCAGTTAAAATTATACCAGCTCGTGTGAGCCAATTTCGCCCTGGGAATCAATCTCTGACTGTCCACTCGATCTCTGCCTCGTATCATCTTGTACACCTCCATCAAATCACCTACCATCCTCCTTCTCCGTAAAGAGAAAAGCCCGAGCTCCCTCAACCTATCCTAATAAGACAGTCGTTGGAATCCAGGCAGCATCGTGGTAAATCTCCTTTGCACCCTCACAGAAACGTCCACATCTTCGAATAATGAGGCGACCAGAACTGAACACAACACTCTAAGTGTGGTCTAACCAGACTTCCAGATAACTTCAACATTACCTCGCGGCTCTTGAATTCAGTACCCTGACTTATGAGGCTAATACCCCATATGTCTTCTCAACAAACCTTTCAACCTGCGGGGTAAACTTGAATGATCGATGGACATGGAACCCAAGATCCCTCTGTTCATCCACACTGCGAAGAATCCTGCTATTAACCTTGTGTTCTGCCTTCAAATTCGATCTCCAAAGAGAATCACTTCACACTTTTCCGGGTTGAACTCCATCTACCACTTCTCAGCCCAGGTCTACATCCTGTCAATATTCTGTTGTAATCTACAGCAACATTCTACACTATCCACAACACCACTAACGGTCAAGTCATTAGAACCCTGCCATATCCTCATCAAGTCATTTATAAAAATCACAAAAATCAAGGGGCCCAGAACAGATTCCTGCGGAACACCACTGATGACCAACCTCCGGGCAGGATACACTCCATCTACCACCACCCTCTGTCTTCTTTGGGCGAGACAATTCTGAATCAACACAGCCAAGTTTCACTGAATCCCATGCGTCCTGACTTTCCGAATGAGCCTTCCACGAGGAACCTTATCAAACGCCTTACTAAAATGCAAGTAAACCACATTCACTGCTCTACCTTCATTGATGTACTTTACCAAATCCTCAAAGAATTCCATCAGGCTCTTGAGGCATGACCTGCCACTCACAAAGCCATGCGGACAGATTCTTATCAGTCTATGGTTCCGTAAATGCCCAATAATCCTGTCTCTAAGAATCCTCTGCAGTAATTTGTCCACCACTGAAGTAAGACTCATTGGCCTGTAATTCCCGGAGTTGTCCCTACTCCACTTCTTAAAGAAAGCAACAATGTTTGCCATCCCCCAATCATCTGGCCAGTGAGCACGTAAAGATCATCGCCAAAGGCGCAGCAATCTCTTCCCTCGTTCCTCTTAGTAAACTTGGGTGTAGCCTGTCCGGCCCCGGTGACATATCTATTCTACTGTTTTTCAGAAGTTCCAGCACATGCTCATTCCTCACGTGAACACGTCCTGGCGTATTCGCCTGTTGTACGCCATCCTCACAAACTTCAAGGTCTCTCTCACTGATGAATACTGATGATTTCATTAAGGACTTCTCCTACTTCTTCCGACTCCAGGCACATGTTTCCTCTTTTATTCTTGATCGGTGCTCCCTCAGTCTAATCATCCTCCGATTCCTCACATCTACGCAGAACGTCTTGGGCCTTTCCTTAATCCTACTCATCAAGGCCTTCTCATGCCCCCTTTTATTTCTCCAAACTCTATTCTTAAGCTCCCTCCTAGCTACCTTGTCATGCTCCAGATGCCTGTCTGATCCATGCTTTCAAAAGCTCAGGTGAGAATCTTTCTTCCTCTCTACAAGATATTCTACGGCTTTTGTCAAACACGGTTCCTTCATTCTACCATCCTTACCCTGCCTCAATCGGACAAACCGATCCATAACACCATGCAAGTACTCTCTAAAGAACTTCCACATTTACGCTGTGCACTTCCCCAAGAACATCTGTTCCCAACTTCCTGCCTAGTAGCATCATAATTCCCCACCCTCAATTAAATACTTTCTCATGTCGTCTGCTCCTATCCCTCACCTGGGCTATGGTAAGTTCAAGCATTTATGGTCACTGTCTCAAAAATGCTCTCCCACCGAGAGATCTGAAACGTGATCAGGCTCATTTCCCGGTACCAGGTCCAGTATGGTCTTTCCTCTAGTCGTCCTGTCCACATACTGTGTCATGAATCCTTCCTGTACACACCAAATAAACTCTTCCCCATCTATCCCCTTTACACTAAGGAGGTGCCAATCAATATTAACGAAGTTGAAATCATCTAACAACCCTGGTATTTTTGAACCTCTCCATATTCTGCCTCCGGATCTGCTCTTCAGTGTCTCTGCCGCTATTGAGGGTCTGTAGAGTACTCCAAACAAGAATGATCACTCCCTTCCAGTTTTTGACTTCCACCCACACTGAGTCAGGAGATCATCCCTCCATGAAGTATTCCCTTTCTACAGCTGTGCCACTGTCCCCGATCAGCAAAGCCACTCCCCCACCTCTTTATTCCTCAGTCCCTGTCTATTTTGAAAGACCTAAATCCCGGTAAATCCAGAAGGCATTCCTGCCAAGTCTCTGTAATGGTCACCACGTCATAGTTCCACGTACATACCCATGCTATAAATTCATCGCCCTTCTTCCTGATACTTCTAGCAGGAAAGCAGACACACTTTAGCCCATCCAACTGACTGAAATTTCCCTTTCAACTGTTTGTCCTTCCTAAAGGTCTTTCTACACGCTGCATCTACTTGTACACACAATGCACAAAGCTCTGACCTATTACTCGGGTTCCCATCCCAATACCGAACTAGTTTAAACCCTCCCCAACAGCTCGAACAAATCTGCCAGCAGGACTTTTGGCCCCCCTCCAGTTCAGGTGCACATCTTCACTTTTGTACAGGTCGTACCTTCCCCAGAAGAGATCCCAATAATCAACAAATCTGAAACCCTGACCCCTGCACCAACTCCTCAGCCATGCATTCCTCTGCCAAATCAACCCATTCTTACCCTCACTGGCGCGTGGCACAGGCAACAACCAGAGATTACTACCATTGAGGTCCTGCTTTTCAGTTCCTACCTAGCTCCCTAGATTCCCTCTTCAGGTCCTCATCTCTTTTCCTACCAATGTCATTGGTACCAATATGTCCGACGACCTCCGTCCGTTCGCCCTCCCCCTTCGTAATGCTGTGGACCCCAACAGAAACATCCCTGACGGTGCACCCGGTAAGCAACATACTATTCCAGAGTCTCTTTCACGTCCACAGAATCTCCTGTCTGCCCCCCTTACTGTGGAATCCGCTATCACTACCGCTGTCCTCTTCTCCCCTTCCCCTTTTGCACCACAGGACCTTGCTCAGTTCCCGAGACCTGGTGACTGCGGCTTTCCCCTAGTAGGTCTGTCCCTCCAACAGTATCCAAAACGGTATGCCTGTCATTAAGGGGAATGGCAACAGGAGAACTCTGCGCAACCCTGCCTATTCTCAGTCCTTATCTTATCTATGTACTCTGCGTTATCCTATAGGAGCAATAGGTCATCCAGATGCAGCCCCAGTTCCCTAAAGCGGTCTGTAAGGAGCTGCATCTGTATGCACCTGGTAGATATTAGGGAGATTGGAGGTCTCCCAGAACTCCCACATCTCAGAAGATGAAGACACCACAGATTTAGGAGCCAGTGGACATTTTGGTGAGATTGATCATAATTTTATCTTGGGGGAACAGTTTGGTGATTATGATCATAATTCTATCTCCTTTACGTTAGCACTGGAGAGGGATAGGAACAGACAGGGTAGAAAGGTGTTTACTTGGAGTAAAGGGTATTATGAGGCTCTCAGGCAGGACATTGGAAGATTAAATTGTGAACAGATGTTCTCTGGGAAAAGTACGGAAGATATGTGGCAAATATTCAGGGTATATTTGTGTGGAGCTCTACATAGACATGTTCCAATGAGACAGGGGAGTCATGAAAGGATACAGGAACCGTGGTGTACGAAGGCTATAATAAATCTGGTCAAAAGATAAAGAAAAGTATACAAAAGGTACAGAGAGCTAGGTAACGTTAGACATCTGGAGGAGTACAAGGCTTAAAGGAAGGAACTTCAGAAAGAGATTAGGAGAGCCAGAAGGGGACATGAGAAGGCCTTGGCGGGCAGGATTAAGGACAACCACAAGGCGTTCCACAAGTCTGTGAAGAGTAAGAGGATGAGATGCGAAAGGATAGGACTTATCAAGTGCAGCAGTGGGAGAGTGTTTATGGATTGGGAAGAAAAATCGGAGGTACTTAATGAATATTTTACGTCAGTATTCACCACGGGAAAAGATCTAGAGGATTGTAGTGGGGACTTTCAGTGGCCTGAAAAGCTTGAGCATGTAGATATTAGAAAAGAGGTGGTGCTGAAACTTTTGGAAAGCATCAAGTTAGATAAGTCGCCGGGACGGGATGAGATGTACCCCAGGTTGCTGTGGGAGGCGAGGGAGGAGATTGCGTAACCTCTGACGATGTTCTTTGTGTCGTCCATAGAGACGGGAGAGGTTCCGGAAGATTGGAGGATTGCGGATGTTGTTCCCTTATTCAAGAAGGGGAGTAGGGATAGCCCAGGAAATTATAGACCGGTGAGTTCTACCTCAGTGGTTGGTAAGCTGATTGAGAAGATCCCGAGAGGCAGAATTTATGAACATTTGGAGAGGTATGATATGATTAGGAATAGTCAGCATGGCTTTGTTAAGAGAAGGTCCTGCCTTTCGAGCCTGATTGAATTTTTTGAGGATGTGACTAAACACATCGATGAAGGGAGAGCAGTAGACGTAGTGTATATGGATTTCAGAAAGGCGTTTGATAAGGCACCCCATGCGAGGCTTATGGAGAAGTTGAGGAGGCATGGTATATAAGGGAACATTGCAGTGTGGATCCAGAACTGGCTGGCCCACAGAAGGCAAAGAGTGGTTTTGAAGGGTCGTATTCTGAGTGGAGGTCGGTGACCAGTGGTGTACCTCAGTGATCTGCACTGGGACCGTTAGTGATTTTTATAAATGACCTGGATGAAGAGGTGGAGGGGTGGGTTAGTAAGTTTGCAGAGACACGAAGGTTGGGGGTGTTGTGGATAGTTTGGAGGGCTATCAGAGGTTACAGATAGGATGCAGAGTTGGTCTGAGGAGTGGCAGATGCAGTTCAACCCAGATAAGTGTGTAGTGGTTCATTTTGGTAGGTCAAGTATGTTGGCGGAATATAGTATTAATGGTTGGACTCTTGGCAGTGTGGAGGATCAGAGGGATCGTGGGGTCCCAGTCCATAGGACGCTCAAAGCGGCTGCGCAATTGACTCTGTGGTTAAGAAGGCATGTGGTGTATTGTCCTTCATCAATCGGGGAATTGAATTTAGGAGCCGAGAGGTATTGTTGCAGCTATATGGGTCCCTGGTCAGACCCCACTTGGAGTATTGCGCTCAGTTCTGGTCGCCTCACTACAGCAAAGATGTGGAAGCCATAGAGAGGGTGCAGAGGAAATTTACAAAGATGCTGCCTGGGATGCGGAGCGTGCCTTATGAAAGCAGATTGAGGGAACTCGGTCTTTTCTCCTTGGAGAGTCGGAGGTTGAGGGGGGACCTGATAGAGGCTTATAAGATGATGAGAGGTATTGATAGGATATATAGTCAGAGGCTTTTACCCAGGGATGAATTGATGGCCACAAGAGGACATAGGTTTAAGGTGCTGGGGAGTAGATATAGAGGAGATGTCAGGGGTACGTTTTTAGTCAGAGAGTGGTGAGTACGTGTAATGGGCTGCCGGCAATTTATGGTGGAGGTTGATACGTTAGGGTCTTTCAAGAGACTGTTATATCGGTATATGGACCTGAGTAAAATAGAGGGTTATGCGTAAGCCTGGTAATTTCTAGGGTAGGGACATGTTCGGCACAGCTTTGTGGGCCGAAGGGCCTGAATTGTGCTGTAATAGTTCTATGTTCTATGTATGATTGACTGTGTTACATTAACGGCCAAACGATCCACTTTGCTGAAATGGAAGGATCCAATACCCCCAACTACTTTTCAATGGTTCTCTCAATCTATATCATGTTTAAACTTGGAAAAAAAATAGGAGTGGTACTCTCGATCCTTCGTTTAAATTTGAAGATATTTGGAGTCCATTTATTCAATATTTGCACATGATGTAGATCCCATTTCAATAACTTTCCAACTTGAGGAACGGAGTTGACGACACAATATTGCTCTGGTTCTACTGAGAAATTTTAGTCCAGTCTTTTTTTCCCCTTTTTTTGTGTTTGTTTTTTGAAAATTTTCTGTTCAGTTTAGTTTGGTTTGATATATTGTTTATAATGTTTCTTATTGATTTGGGGATTTTTTCTCTTTTTTTCAATTTATATCATAAATATTTTTCTCTCCTTTCTTTTATATTATAATTATTTACTAAGAGATCGCTGAATCTACAGATTTTTTTATATTTTATTGTTCTTTATGATTATCTATGCCACGATTGTTATCCTGATCTCCTTGTATTACATGTACAAACATTGATGGGAAATATTAATCTGTATTAATTTGAAAACCAATAAAATGATTGAAAAATAAAGAATATATACAGGGTGTCAGCGGGAGAACGTCACTATTTACCGCGGGACCGCGGGCCATTCATTAATTAAAGGGGTTAAGCGGGAAAAATTCAACATGTAGAGGAGGTCACAATTTACACAGATTCAGCAGGAAGATGTCACTATTCACAGGGGGCCAGCGATGGTGGGTCACTATTTACAGGGAGTTTGCGGAAGAGGGTCACTATTTAAGGGCCAGTGGGAGAGGGTCACGATTTACTGGTCAATGGCTTGGGTCAGTATTTGCAGGAGGTCATTAGGAGATGGTCTCTACTCAGAGAGGATCAGTAGGAGCGGGTCACAATTTTCATGGAGTACAGCGCATCACGATTTACAGGGTGGCAGATGGAGAGCTTCACTATTACAGGGGGTCAGTGGGAGACGTTTGCTATTTGCAGGGGGTCAGTGGGAGAGGGTAAATATTTATAGGGAGACAGAAGGCGAAAGTCACAATTTTCAGGTCAGAGGGAGAAAGTCAATATTTACTGAGGTTACGCGGCAGAGGTTCACGATGTACAGAAGGTCTGCCGGAGATGGTAACTATCTACAGGGGGTCAGAGGGATGAGGTCAATATTTACATAAGGTCAGTTGGAGAGAGCCAGTATTTACAGGAATTAAAGGGGAGAGGGTCACAATTATAGGGGGTCAGCGTAATCGCGTCACTATTAACGGGGGTAAGGGAGAATATCTCTATTTTCAGGGGGTTAGCGGTAGGGTCACTACTTACAGATGGTAAGCGGGGTAGGGTCACTATTTACAAGAGGTCGGCGGGGAGAGGTCACTATTTACAGGGGTACAGCCGGAGAAGGTAACTCTTCACAGATGTCAGGGGGAGTAAGTCATAATTTGTAGGGGGTCAGAGGGAATGTCACTATTTGCAGCGTGTCAGCGGGAGAAGGTCACTGTTTACAGGAAGTCAGCACGATTGTGTATTTACAGAGGGTCAGTGGGAGAGGGTTGCTGTTTACAGGGGTCAGAGCAAGTGTGTCACTCTTTACAGAGGGTCAGCGGGAGAGGGTCATTATTTACAAGGAGAAAGAGAGCGAAGGTTAATATTTACTGGACGGCACTGGGAGAGGGTCAGTATTTACAGCGGGTAGGCGGGAGAAAGTCACTGTATACAGGGAGTCAGCGGGAGAAGGTCAATATTTACGCGGGGTCAGCTTGGAGATGGTCACTATTAACAGCAGGTCAGCGGCACAGGTCACGATTTACTGGAGTTAAGGGGAGGTCACTATTTAAAGGCAGTCAGCTGCAAAAGGTCACTATTTACAGCGGATCAGTGGGAGAGGGTCACTATTTATAGGAAGTCAACGGGAGAGGGTCACAATTCAGCGTACATCGTGAGTGTCACTATTCGAAGGAGGTCTGTGGGAGCTGGTCTCTATTTACAGGGGCATCAGCGGGTGGTCAATATTTACACTGGGTCAATTTGTAGAAGGTCAGTGGGAATGTCACAATTCACCGCAGGTCAATGGCAGAGGACACTATTTACAGGAGGTAAGAGGAAGATGGTCACTATTAACAGGAGACCAATGGGAGAGGGTCACTCTCGCTGAACCCCTGTAAACAGTGGCCCCTCCCCGTGGCCCCCTGTAAATGGTGACCTTATCCCGCTGACCCCTGAAAATAGTGACCCTCTCCTGTTGACCCCTGTAAATATTGACCTTCTACCGCTGACCCCCTGTTAATACTGACTTTCTCCGATGCCCCCATGTAAATAGTGACACTCCCGCTGAGCCCTTGCAAATCGTGAACCTGCTACGCTGATCCACTGTTAATAGTGACACTCCCGCGGTTACCCACTGTAAGTAGTGCCGCTATCCCGCTAATCTCCTGCAAATAGTGATAATCTCCCGCCTATTCTCTTTAAACAGTGACCTTCTCCCAGTGACCTCTGTAAATAATAGCCCACTCCCGCTGACTCCCTGTAAATAATAACCCTCTCCAGTTGACCTGCAAATGGTGATCTCCTCTCTCTCCCTGTAAATAATGACCGTCACCTACTGACCTCCTGCAAATCTAGACCCTCTCCCACTGATACCTGCCGATAGTGACCATCTACTTATAATCCTTTGTAAATAATCACCCTCTCCTGGTGATAGCCTGTACATAGTGATCTTTTGTAAATCGTGACCTTGTGCCGCTGACCCCTGTCAATTGTGACCCTCTCCTGCTGACTCCTGTAATTATTGATCTTCTGCGGCTGAACCGCTCTCAATATTGACATTCTGCCGTTGACCCCTTGTAAATAGCGACCCATCCCGCTAACCTTCTGGAAATAGCAAAAGTCTCCTGCCTATCCTCTTTAAACAGTAAGCTTTTCCCACTGCCCTCCTGTAAATATTACCCCACTTCCGCTAACTCCCTGAGTAGTGACCATCGCCCACTGACCTGCAAATGGTGACCCCCCTTTCTCTCCCTAAATAATGACCCTCTGCCACTGAAGTCCTGCAAATAGGGACCCTCTCCCACTGATTCCCCTTAAATAGAGACCATCTCCCTTTAATCCCATGTAAATAGTCACCCAGTCCTGTAATCCCCTCTAAATAGTGAGCCTCCCCTATTTACCATCTGTAAACAGACTCTCTCCCGCTGACCCACTGTAAATAGTGACCGTCTCTCGCTGACTCCTGTAAATATTGACCTCCCGCTGACCCTCTGTAAATAGTGACCCTCTACCCCGTCCCCAAATCGTGAGCGTCTCCCGCTGATCCCCTGCAAGTGGACATACTATCCAGCCTACTGTCCGTAAACAGCGACCTTTTACCACTGTCCTCCCGTAAATAGTGACCCTCTCCCGCTAACCCCCTCTGAATAGTGACCGTCTCCGACAGATATCCTTTAGATAGTGAACCTCCCACTGACACCCTTCAAATAGTGACCCTCTTCTCCTGACCGCCTGTAAATATTGACCTTATGCCGCAGTAAATAGTTGTTGGTCAACACGCCATCTGTTGTGGCTGCTGAGCTTCAGTACAGCCTGGCCATTCCTCAGCAGCCAGTTGATGCACCACATGCGGCCCAGTATGGACAAGCGCAGTCAGTTAGGTACGTTAGCTCGGAGGAAACTGACCACTCCATCTGCTCTGACTACTGCTCCGGCAACGGCTAAGTCCTCACCGGCGATCTGCCCCGGCAGATATGCCTTGCGGCCGGCTCCAGGTCCTTCTTGAGGCTGGAGAACGCCTGAGTTTGCTCTCTGGCAGGGGTGGGTATCTCGCCTGTGCCTGCTCCGCCAATTCTCCGTCTGGCGTCACCTCCGCCTGTTCACCTCGGACCACGCCATGCCGAAAAGGTGCGCGAATGGAGCTCCCGATGGGAGGAGGGGGAGCAGTACTCTCCTCGCCCATCATAAATGGCTGGGAGATGGTCTGTTAGGTCCAGGAATGTGGCAATAGAAGAGAGCATGGTTTCACTTTGGGATGAGGGCGGAGGAGTGGGGATAAGAAATGCAGGGAGGAGAATGGTGAACAGAGGCAGGAGTCGGGTAAGTGGCTGCCGTAGAGAGGGAGGCTTGGGCAGAGATAGGTCTTGGGGAAAGTTGAGAGTGGGCGTGGGGGATTGGAAATAAGGGTTGTGTCAGACCAATGGGAAAGTGTGAGGATCGGGGCGTTGGAGTTGAGGAAGTTAAAGTCGGGAGTATCTGTTGTGGACAGAGGGGAGAGTTTGAAGTTGAATGGGGATGGGATCAGGTAGAGAACGGGGCTTGGGGACATGGGAAGAGAGGAGAAGGAGTGAGAGAGATGGAGAGAGTCGGTGACTGTGGAGAGAATGGAAATGGCGGAGAGTGAGAATGGTTGGAGGGGCATTTAGGCGGGGGATTGAGAGCAGTAGAGGCTGAAGGAGTGGCGGAAACAGTGAGAGTGGAGTTGGTCTGAGTGGTTGGGTAAGTGGAGGAAGAGTGTGGGGAGATGGGTGCAGAAAGATAGCAACTGGCGATGGGGATTCGGCTCGTGTGGGAGGAGATAAAGGAAGTGGAAGGGAAAGCGTGGATGGAGAGATGGTCACTGTGGGGAATGGCGTTGGGTAATGGGTACAGGGTGTGGTTATGGCAAGGTCAGCGAGGAATTCGGGACAGCGGGAATATAAACGGAGATGGGGAGGGGTTGACGCACTGCTGAATAGTGGAGGATATTGGGAGTGGTCATGCAGAATGGGAGAGAGAGTGGATACACGGTAGTGGTGTGGGCGGGAGTGGGGTAAGTGGGGCCAGGCACTTGCTTAGTACACTCAATAAACGAATGTACAGACAAAGAACTCCGCTTCAGTGCAACACTATACGCCTCCAGCCCAGGTACAAAACACCCTATCTGCAGAGAGAACGACTTAATAGCACGGTCATAACTGCATTTGACAGACAAGGATAACACAAGTCTCTGACAGAAGTAAGTTTCTCCATCTCTTCAGATCAGACCCATTGGATACTGGTAGAACACATAGTCTCTTGGAGAGCGAACCTGCAGTATGTTTTCTGAAGCCTCCAAAATTTGGTTGAAAGATGCTTTCTGTGGAGTAAATCGTCTGTGTACAGCACAGTTAGACATCCCATGAGACTGATCACGCACATTATCTTGCGTCCGTTACCTGCAGAGTGAATTTCTCATTGAAATGTACAATCAAACTCCACCAGTGTGAAGCATGTCTACCTTACCACATCACACACATCCAGACCAGCTCTAACATCTGTTCCCCACGAACGAAAATCTACAGTCCTCCTATCCCTGTTCCTTCGTCCACCACCCCTGTATTGGACAACCAGAATACCCTGGTATGGGCCTAAAGATCTTTTCAAGTAACATCACTTACATCTCTCCGCCATATCTTTTGAGCTGATGACTTTCAAACTGTTTCATTCAACAAAGCAATCAGTGGTATCCCAGAACCTGTGGTTTCATATCTGAAATTGGACTTTGTGGGGAGTTTTCTCCATAAGTAGAACGACTAATTTATTTTTTAAAAATGACAAAACTTACGCAATACATTGTTGATGGACTCGCTCAGACGCATGAAGCGCCAATGCTTTGCTGCATCCTTGACCTCACAATATTACAGGGTTTCAAAGTAAGACTATTAAATTGAATCAGCAAATACGATGATTCAGCGACTGAAACCAAAAGTTCCGTTTGACCTTGTCCTGCACGATCTGGTCCCATTCTCCTGTGTGATCGGATCCCTCCCTTCTGAGTGAACTGATGTTACTCTCCTGTTTGGCTTGATCACATTATTCGATGTGGCCGGATCCCACTCCCCTGGATTGCATAGTTCCATTGCATGTACGGAGTGGACCAACTCTCCTTCTTACCAGATAACACTCCTCTGCATAGTTATTGGACATGGAACATGGAACAGTACAGCACAAGAACGGCCGCTTTGGTTCGCGATGTTGTGCCGAACGAATTAAACGAGTAATTAAATGCCGAACTGAACGAATGCCTTCTGCCGACACAATGTCCATACTCTTCCATTCTCTGCGAATTAATGTGCCGATCGAAGAAACTCTTGAACGCCGCTATTGTATTTGCCTCCACTACAAAACTTGGAAGCACATTATAGGCACCCACCCACCACTGTCTGTGTAAAGCACTTGCCCCACACTGAACGTAAACCCTCTCACCTGAAATGCATGCCCTCTCGTATTGGACATTTCGACACTGGGAAAAGGATACAGGCTCTCCAATCGATTTCTGCCTCTAGTAATCTTATAAATTTCTCTCAGGTCTCCCCTCAGCCTCCGCCACTCCAGAGAAAACAAGCCAAGTTTGTCCAAACTCTCTTCATTGTACATGCCCGCCAATCCAGGTAAACGTCTTCTGCACCATCTCCAAACACTCCATATGCTTCCTATAATTGTGCGACAAGAATTGAATGCAACAATCTAGATGAGGCCTAATCAGAGTTCCAAAAATTTGCAACATATCTTCCTGTATCTTGAACTGAATGTATCGATTCATAAGGCCATTGACAGGGAGTTCTGCACTTGGACCCAAAAACCACTCTATGCATCAACACTATTAAGGGTCATGCTGTTTAATAGAGTCCTGTCCCTTTACATTTGATCTCCCAAAATACAACACCTCATATTTGGCCGGGTTAAACTCCATCTTCCATTTCTCCAGCCATATCTGCAACTGATCTACATCCCATGTATACGTTGGCAAAATTCTGCACTACCCAGAACCCCACCAATGCATTTATATATATCACGAACAGCAGACGTCCCTGTACGGAACCCTGCGGAACACCACTAGTCACGGACCTCCAGCCAGAGTGTCCCATCGAACATTGCTCTCTGTCTTCAATGGACAAGCCAATTCTGAATCCAAACTGAAAGATCACCGTGGACCCCCATGCCTCTTAAACTTCTGGATGAGCCTCCTCTGAAGGACTTTAGTCCGATCGATTTTGCTGCATGTTCTTCATACCACTCTCATAGGTCGTCCGATTCCACTGCACACTCTTCTGATTTTTTTCCACTTCCGTGGCTAATCTGATCCCTCTTTCCTGGATGGTTTGTTCCAATTTCCATGCATTTTCCGATCTGTATCATTCCGTTTCCCATATATATCTGACAAGCTAGTCCTGATGAAGGGTCTCGAACAGATACGTCGACTGTTTCCATCCAACGATGCTGCCTGACCTGCTGAGTTCCTCCAGCATTTTGTGTGTGTTGTCACTCATTTGCCTGACTAATTCGTTTTACTTAAAGTTCTGATGCATCTCTCCTGCAGTCTAACCAGTAGTTTGTAAAGTCGCAACATAGCGACCCAACTGATATGTTCTTCGCACTGACACACTGAGGCAAAGATGTCACATGGCTTATTCATCCCCATTTACAAGTGTATTGCCACTTTCACGGAACGAGAGACTTGGTCCGCTAGGTTTCTATGTTCATCAGCATTCTTTATTGCCCGAACATTTCACTGTATTTTTCCTGTCCCCATTTCACTTCCCGAAATGCCTCAACTTGCACTTATCTGGAATGACTTCCATCCACGAATGTTCGCCCAACTATCCCACTGAGGTTTATCCTACTCTACACTTAGGCATTTTTTCGCTATCCACAGCACCACCGATTTTCGTGCCATCCCCAACCTTACTAATCTTACTCTCGCATTCAGATCGGAAATGCAGAACACAAACCACACGATTCGACATTCTTGCAATCATGGGAAATTCTTGCATGACTGCCCTCTGCCTACAAGCTAATTTAGGATCCAGTTAACCAGCTCGCCTTAAATCCCAAATGCATTAAATTCTATACAAACCTGCAATGCAGGACATTGTTAAATGTTTTACTAAAATATACATGGTCAAGTCCCATGGCCCTGGACTTTTTAAGCTCCTCTGCTACCTTCTCCAAAAACCAGGGAAATTGCGAATACAAACCCCTCGCAAAGCAGTGCTGAGGAGAGCTGTCTTTCCAAATGTACAACAATCCTGCGCTAAATTTTCTCCAATAATATCCCGGCCACTGTCATATGCCTTCTTCAACACACTACCAGGGATGTTTCAGCTTCGCGATGAAGGTGTCTCTGGTCATCTGATCTACAGAACGCTCAAACGCAATTTTCCTCCCTGATGAGACGTCCAAAACACATCATGTCACACCGATCAAATTATCTCCACAATCCTATCGTCAATCATATTTAAAGTTTTTTTTGTCTCCTCGCCCGATTAAAGGATATCGATCTAAATCGGTAACTCCGTTTCCTTCTGATGTGTATTTCCAAAATTATCTGTTTTCTCTCATTCCGTACTTGCACACTTGGGACATTTGTGTGTCAACGAAATTTTACATTCGCAGCGGCACACAGACAGTTGGCAAACGCTCGCAGCTAACAATAGGACACATTGTCATAGAAAGATAGTTTATCTGGCAAATTATGACTGCGACTTGGGAGACAATCCTTGTACATGTGAAAACCCCACGAAGCTGACGCTAACGTGACAAGGAATCTCACCGCATACACAGTGACTCTACACTGGAAGTCACACTCACTGCACACAATGGTGTTAACTCTACATTCAACATGTTTCAGGGTACAAAAGGACAATGTCTTTCTTTGCTGTAATCTGCCAAAGCTCTCAATGGCCCAGGTTCTATCGCAACCTCCAGTCACGGTTTATAGACTTGACACGTTCTCCCAGTGACCGTGTGATTTTCCCTTTGGGTGCTCAGGTCTCCTCGGACATCAGAAAATGTAGCAGCTGGTAAGCTAATCAACCATTGTTCATCTTCATATCTGATATGAAGATGAAAGGTAGAATAGGTGTAGGATTGGTGCTGGGCGTGTTGAAGAGGTGATGAGAACGTGAAAGGAATATAATGCTTTGGGATAGAAGTAAAGCAAGATGCGTGGTCAACAATGAATCGATGGGCCGAAGGTCTGATTCATGCGGTATCGTTTTGCGCCCCACTGCTACGTTTTGAGAGAATCACAAATACTGGAGTTCCTGGATTGGATACTCCGTGACTGGGATGCACTCAGGTGTTTTATTTGTTAATTAATTGCATCAATGGCGTGAGTAGATATGTCACTGCGGTCATGAACTGCTCTCTGAATTTGGACTGAGTCACCCCGTAAATAAAGGTATTTGTGCAGCAACTTAAAGTCAGTAACATGTATCCGGACTGTTGAAATATGTATTCGGAATCATGGTAATTGTTGGGATCCGCTCTGGCAGTGGTGTAATAAAGGAATTCGACAACATTCACTAACCACAGGAGTATAAAGCTACCGGAGATGGTGAACAGTAAGATCGCAGACCTTCTCCTGCTCTCCATCTCCGGGTCACTGCTGTTCTCCCCCTTGCTCTGCCCCCTCAGCATCTTACGGACGCGACTGGCCACCAAAATGTGTCTCACGGTCAAAGCGTTAAGCAGCAGTATCAACACGAAGGGGAGCAATGGTGTTAGTACGATATCCAGCCAACTAAAGACAAGCCACCCGGGATCGGTATAGTATTTCAGCTTGCGAAGACAGTCCCAGGGCACCTTGTCGATCATTTTCCTAGGTTCATATGAAAAGTAGAATGGAACGTTTTGTGAAAAGAGCAGAATGCTAGTTGTTGTCAGAACCACAGCCGCAGTTTTTCCGGTGCAAAATGTGGTTTTTATCTTCTGGTAACAAATGGCGATAAACCGATCAAAGGTGAAAGTGACAGTGAACCAGACAGAAAGGTCTGTGGAGACAGATCCCAGGACAGCGATAAATCTGCACACAGGGGTGATGTCCAGGAAAGACCCGGGGAAATAATAATAACTGATCCGCCACAGTATGACCTCAGTGATAATGGTCAGTAGATCAGCCGCTGCCATGGCCACCAGGTAGCGGGTAGTGCAGGTGGAGAGGCCGCACTTTCCCCGGGACAGGATCACAATCGCCACGAAATTCACTGAAAAAGAGAAGTAGAAAATGACTGAAATTTGTGGTTCATCCTTCGGTGCGTGACAGCGGAGGCTGAATTCGAAAAACAATTGAAATTTGGATTCGGCACAGCTTTGGGCTCTCGATTTAAAGGATATGAAAAGCGGAGCATTCCGCGGGGTTCCAGTTCCCGCGCTTCCCCTCCACTCATTGGGTTTTCGCTCCCACTTCCACATAAAATAGCTCCGATTTCTGCGGTTCCTTTAAACTACCCACTTGTGCTCGCCGCTCTTCTTCGAAACTAACCTGGCTCTGTTCACTTGGTTCCTATTAAGCCTACTGGGTTCAATCGAAAAAGAACACTTGGCGATTCGTGTGTCAACTTTGATAAGATAAAGTAAAACTGCAATAGATAAGTTAACAAATTTCCAGTGATCTTGTGCATCTGTTCGTTTAACATATGTCAGGAATGAGCCGGGTGGAGTTTTGCTTTACATTTTACGATCATTTATTGTATCAGATAAAGCAAGCAGTAATTAAAACAAGAAAATTCCTGCCCAGCCGCACGATAACAGGGAATAATGATAAACAGCGTTGCTTCAGATTCGGTTCCGTTTTGAGAAATGTGTACGCCTTTGACTTTTTACACGACTGGATATTTTTAGTCAACAACAGTATTTTGTAATCCGGTTAGCTTCTCACATGCAGCACAATCCCGCCGTGACAGGTACTGAGAGTCACACCTGGATAACGTGTGGTGCAAACCGTAGCACTGGGTTACAATGCCGGATCCTTATCTCTGATCCGGGATCATATTTTTAACTGTGAAGAATGGTCCCAGTCAGAAGTGTCTCATGTATAACCACAGATAATGCCTGATCCATTGTGTGTTCTAACATTTTCTGTATTAATTGCGCAGTGATCATCCAGTCGAAATTAAGTGGATGTAACACTTAAGAAATATGGTCTTCTAAAGAAAAAACATCAATTACATTAACCCCTACGTTATTGTAAATGCTTCATTGCTTCTTGCTCCAGAGCGGAAGATCAACCCTCCTTCACTGCGTCCGACAGGTAACAGACTAATGAGACGGGAACATTGATTTTTAACTCCCCACCACGTCCTCCACTACAACCTCTGTTCTGGGAAATTTTTTTGTGTAAGCCAACCCGATATATCAAACCTTCGATGATTCTTTATTTGACAATTCCGAAATCCTTGTGGTTCGACATTTGGAATACTGGATATGATTACCGCACTCCCTTGAATCTCACCAAGACCCAGTATCTAGGCACTTCTTTTCAACTTGCTGGGATCGCTGGCAGGTTTGATACAATACTGTGTAAAATATTTAAAAGGTGTATCTAATGTGCATCGGGGTATTAACAAGAAGAGCATGCAATGGATCAGCACCACCAAAGTCCAGAACGTGGCAGATTACTGGAGATTCAATAGGCAGCTGCATCACAGTCAACGCGTGTACACTAGCAATCTGCAATACCAAATCCTTGTCCTGTCTTCCCAGCTGCGCCTGTTTCAACTGTCATTTTATTTCCAGTCCAAACAACAGAAGAAATCTTAAAAGGATCTTGAGAAATAACACGGCATTTACTTCCGATGTCTGCACAGCAGCCACTGATACATCTGCACAGGAAACCGTCGGGTTCAGAATGAATGCAAATAACTCACACAAAAAATGCAAAAATTAGTCCGCCGATTATCTTACCCGGAACACCAATGACTGCAATGATCACAAAAAATATTTTTCTGAAACTGGAAAACGTGGCAAGCATATTTTGTGCGAATCAAATCTTCGAGCTGCCCGCGAGGGAAACACTGAGTCAATGCATCTCCACGGATATCAATTTATACCCTACTGTTTACTTTTCGCATGATCACTGAGAATCCGATATCGGTAAAGATGATATTTTGTTTCTTTAAGAACGGTGGGTGTTGCGAGAGGGGGGACAACAACAACATTACGCCATTCAAGTCAAATCCCAGTTGTGGTGAGGTGTAAACAGTTTTGTGCCGGAATTGCAACATCTCAAATGCGAAGCAAGTATAATCTTAGAAATCATCGAATCCTGCGGTTTGAAACAGTCTCATACTGAGCCCTCTGATTCATATTGGTTTCTTTTTGACATTGTTCATCAACCTGCTTTATTGATCATATCCTCAGTTTTCCAACGTCATACTGTTTTCACGAGCCTCTTTACTTCATTCTGAAAATCACCCAAGTAGGAGTAATTCATTGAGAACATTATGAACATTAACATTACAGTACAGTACAAGCCCTTCGGCCTACAATGTTGTGCCGACATTTTATCCTGCTCTGAGATCAATCTGACCCTTCCCTCACGCATGGCTCCCAATTTCTCTCTCATTGATGTGTTTATCTAAGAGTCTCATAAATGTCCCTAATGTATCTGCCCCCACAACGTCTGCCGTCAGGGTGTTCACGCACTCACCATTCAGTATGTAAAAAAAACTTACCATGAAATCTTCCTCCAATCAACTTAAAATTATGTCTCCTCGTGTTCGCCATTGTCGCCATGGGAAAAAGTCTCTGAATGTCCACTCGATCTCTGCTCAGGGTTTTACCTGATGACTTGCTGAACTGAACTTTGAAAACTATTCCTGAACTTGGAGTTTGGGAATTGGCCACACACACATTTCGAGTTTAGTTTTGGGGATTATGTTGATATCTAACATTTTTATTTTTCTTATTATTACTAGTTATTAATAAAATAGTTTTTAACACTTGTACATGACTCGGTGTGTTTCTATTGTTGCTGGTACGTAACACCACACACACAGACACAGACACAGACACAGACACAGACACACACACACACACACACACACACTTCGGTTTATTTTGTTCAATGTGTGATATCTTATTTTTTGCCTTATTATTACAAGTAGTTAATAACATATAGATTTTCACATCTAAACCTTGCTTGTTGTGTTTCTATATTTGTTGCTGGTACGTAACAAAATTGGGGTCTCGTCTGGGATCGAACTCAAGACTGACACGAGAGGTCTGGGTTCGAAACAAATTGGGGCTCAGTGAACCATTAATTCTGTCTGCTACATTGATTTTAGATTGGCACGTGTGTGCGGAAACCAGCAATAATGGATGTTGATGCATTTTGGAATCGCCAGCCCCTGAGGAATGGCAGCAGGCGAGTCAGGAGGAGTTGTTTAGCATTGCAAAAAAGTTAAAACTTGAAGCAACAAAGCCGTCTATGAGAAAGGGTGATATCCGGAGACTGATAGATGCATATCATATGGCTAAGGAGGTATTTGAGGAGGGCATGTTAGTGCAATTTCCTGAGAGTAAACAGACTGAGAGAGAGAGCATTGAGAGTTGGTAGCACTGACAGCCAGTCTGTATCTATGGGTGATGAACAACCGTTGTGACTGTCACTTTACAATGCATACATGCATTTTTGGAGCAACTTTATCGTTCACCTGTGCCAGGAATCAGGTATATCTGTGGACAGCCACGTATCCAGTGTCCTCCGTGTGGCAGATATTTCCGACCAAAGCAACGGAGAACTTTGGCGATTATGGTGTCGTATTGGTTCCATCGTGGAACTTGTGGGATTCGTAAACTACTTCTCCTTGGTACTACTCCCAATTTAATTTCTGATTTACCTGGATAATCCACATAACTCCTTTGGAAAGTCTCATTTTGTCCCAACTTAAACTTGTGGGTTCAAGCAAACTCATCTGCTAACTTAACATTTTCTTGCAAACTTGCCACTTCCTTCTCATTTAAATATGTTTGTAAGTCACCCTGGCCACACCTTTTAAATGCTTCCACAAAAATCAACTCTTTATATCTGTTATAGTTCTCAGTTACATTTTTAGAAGTTTACCAACTTTCAAAACACACACTCTTTTCATTAAAATTTCCATATGTCTGGTTCACAGATTTCCTCAGATTCCTAAACTTTTGCCTATAAGCTTCTGGAACCAATTCATAGGCTTTAAGCAGAGCCTGTTTTGTTGTCCTATAGTCAGCTGCCTCACTGACGGATCGGGCAGAATAAGCTTGTTGAGCTTTACCTTTCATCACACTTTGCAACAGAAGAGACCAACTCTTGATTGGCCACCTAGACCTCTGAGCAACCTTTTCAAAATGCTGAAAACACTGATCAAACTGATCCTCCTCAATGGAGGAACTAATCGAACCTCCCGACAGGCCATAAAGTTACCACCAGGACCAGAAACAGAACCCCCACGATTCATCATTTCTAACTCATGCCGCCGCTGTTTCTCCTGTTCCTCCGCCTCCATCTGTCGCCTCTTTATTTCTACCTCCAGCCTCCTGTGTTCCATCTCAGCCTCTTGTCTTCTTTTCTTCTAACTTCATCTGTGCCAGCCTCACCTGGACCTCGAAGATCTGTTTACTCTCAGGAAACTGCTCTAACATGCCCTCCTCAAACACCTCCTTAGCCACGTAATATGCAGCTATCAGTCTCCGAATGTCTGCCTTTCTCATAGACGGCTTTGCTGCTTCACGTTTTCACTTGTTAGCAATGCTCAACAACTCAGGGGTTGACGATTCCAAAAATGCCTCAACATCCATTGTTGCTGGTTTCCACAAACACAAGCCAATCGAAAGGACATTTATCAGTCAGAACGACAATCAATCGTTCAATAAGCCCCACTTTGCTTCGAACCCAGACCTCTCGTGTCAGTCTTGAGTTCGGTCCCGGCCGAGACCCCAATTTCGTTCCGTACCAACAACAATAGAAACACAACAAGCAAGATTTAAATGTTAAAATCTATTTGTTATTAAATACTTGTAATAAGAAGGAAAAAAACGTTAGATATCAGACATTGAACAATATAAACCGAAGTGTGTATGTGGCTAGTTCCCAAACCACCAAATCTGGGAACAGTTCTCAGAGTTTTATGATGGCAGGTCAGTTCAGTTCAGCAAGTCATGAAGCAAAATTATGTAAAGGCTTCTGAAAAGCACGTTATAATGTAGAGTAGAATGTTGAGAGAAGTAGTTTACGAATTCCACAAGTTCCACGATGGAACTAATACGACACCACAATCGCCGAAGGTCTCCGTTGCTTGGTTCAGAAATATCTGCCACTCCGAGGGCACTGGATACGTGGCCGTCCACAGATATGCCTGATTCCTGTGTTATGGACTCAGTGAAAGTCCCTTTAAGATAGAGAGTGTGTGTGTTTGTGTGTGTGGGGCGTGCTTACGTCAACAGAAGATAAAGGACGTAATGACGTTCTTGAAGAAGGCAGAAGAAGAAGGAGAGAGAGAGAGAGAGAAGGGAGAGAGACACCAGCCTGCTTGTTTTCTCTATCGATGGATGAGAAACAATAACTGTGTTTGCCACTGAAATCCATGTATGGAAGTTAGAAGTAATCCGGTGGAGTTCACTTTGTTGCTGACCTGTAGAAGGAAACAGGTATTTGTGTGTGGACGACCACGGTTCGGATGCTTTTCGGGGTGAGGAAGTCACTACCGAGTAAACACTGAAGTGTCGTTTGGGTTCCATCGTGGAACATTTGGATTTCGTATGTACTCTCTCTATGTTTTTCTACATCTACATCTTATCTTCAGACAACATGGTTGTTGAAGAAGCCCTTGCTCATGTTTCACCTTATGGCTTGCGGAACTGAACTTTAAGAACCATTCAGGAACTGGGAGTTTTGGACTTTGTCACACACACACACGAAGAGTTTAGGTTTGGGGTTAACGTTCGAGGTTTAACATTCTTGAATTCTAACATACTAACATTTTTACTTTTATTTTACGTATGATCATAAGTAGTGATTAATAAAATAGTTTTTAACACTAAATCATGCTCAGTGTGTTTCTTTTGTTGCTGGTTCGTGACAAAATTGGGGGCTCGTCCGGGATAGTTCCCAAGGTTAACGAGATTCGTCCGGGATCCAATCCAAAGATTAACGAGTGTCGTCTGGGGTCGTTCCCCAGATTGACGAGATTTGTTCGGGATTCAATCCAAAGATTTTTGAGGGAGGTCTGATAAATTCTTTTTAATTGGCTTGTGTGTGTGGAAACCAGCAGCAATGGATATTAAGGCATTTTTGGAGTCACCAACCCAAAAGGGATTGGAGGTGGCGAAAAAGGATGATTTGATAAAGATTGCTACAAGGCTAAACCTTACAGAAGTAAAGCAGTCTATGAGAAAGGCAGATATTCAGAGACTGATAGCTGGCCATTATGTGGAAAAGAAGGTGTTTGAGAAGGAAGTGTTAAAACAGTTTCCTGGCAGTGAAATAGCAATTTCTGAGGCACAGGTGCAGCTGGCAAAGATAGAGGCTGAACGAGAGCAAACTCAGTTAAAGATAGAGGCCGAACGAGAGAAATTAGAGGCCGAACAAAAGATAACTCAGATGAAGATAGAGGCTGATCTAGCAATGAAGAGGATGGAGCTGGATAACGAGGAGAAAAAGAGGCAGCATGAGTTACAAATGAAGCGTAGGAGTTCGGAATCTGATTCTGATGATGATTTTTCAGCCAGCAGGGAGGTTCGATTAGTCCCTCCTTTTGAAGAAGATCAGGTTGATCAGTATTTCCAACATTTTGAAAAGGTTGCTGTGAGTTCAAACTGGCCAAGGAAAGGATGGGCTCTTATGGTACAGAGTGTGATTAAAGGTAAAGCTCAAAAAGCTTATTCTGCTTTGTCTGTTGAGGATGCAGCTGATTATACCAAGGTAAAACAAGCTATATTGAAGGCCTATGAATTGGTTCCTGAGGCTTATAGACAAAAATTCAGAGACTTGAGGAAATCTGCAGATCAGACTTATATGGAATTTGCCAATGGAAAGAGAATATGTTTTGAACGATGGTGCATGGCTAAAAATGTAGATGGGGATTATGATAAATTGACAGAATTGATGTTAGTGGAAGACTTTAAAAGATATGTTCCAGCTGAGATAACTACATATTTAAATGAAAAGGCAGTGGAAACTTTACAAGAAACTGCTAGGTTGGCAGATGATTATGCTTTAACCCATAAATCCAAATGGGGACAACCTAAAACCTTTCAAAAGAGTTACAAAGACAATCCAGGTAAACCGGAGATTAAATTGGGAGGTAATCAAAAAGGAAAAGATGAAAAAAAGCCAGGGCTGGAGAAACCTGTTGAGCGTACTTGTTATTACTGTAGGAAACCTGGCCACGTGATATCTAATTGTGCCCTTTTGAAGAAAAAGAAGGAAGCTGGGCCCAATGCTTGCTTTCAGGCAATTAAAAATCAAAAAGGTTCAGGAGATGCTGTTAAAGACCAGTCCTTGCAAGAGGGAAAAGCGGAAAAGTTGGAGGAGGTGAGAAAGGAATTCCGTTCGTATGTGTCAGAGGGTTTTGTTTCACTGAATGATGAGTCACCCCAGGTGCCAGTGAAAATTCTTAGAGATACTGGGGCTAGTCAATCTCTCTTGCTGGACAGTGTTTTAAATTTTGGTGAAGAAAGTGACACTGGTGAAGTAAATCTAGTACGAGGCGTTACAGGTGAGACCATGTCTGTCCCTTTTCACAGGGTGATTTTAAAGTCAAAGTTCGTAGAAGGACCAGTCGAGTTAGGGATAAGACCTAGTTTGCCAGTGGAAGGAGTTTCTTTGTTATTGGGAAATGACCTTGCAAATGGAGAAAGTGATCCTGTGGTACGGTTAACAACCAAACCAAGGATTGATGAGTCTGAGGATGATTCAGATGTTTACCCATCATGTGCGGTGACTCGAACTAGAGCTAAAGAATTAGCCAAGACAGACAGTCCGGTGCAGTCTGATGTAGTTCCTTGTGACAGTCCTAAACAGGAAGAAAATTATGATGCCTTATCTGAGACTTTTCTGTCTTCACTGGAGGATCAACATCCTTATAGTGAGCCTGAATTTAAAGATTTGTCTTTGTCGAGGAAGGATTTTATGGTGGAACAGACAAAGGATCCTGAGTTGACAGAATTGAAAGAAAACACAACTCTGTCATGTAAACATGCTAAAACCTTATTATGAGAGGGATTCAGTTGTGGCCTTGGTGGATGGTGTAAAGGTTGTTTCTAGAATGCCTGATGTTGATGTTGAGGAAGGCCAATTTAGACCAAATATTGTTCCATCGAAACTAAAAAACCGAAATATCCTGGAGAATCTTGAAACGAAGTTGGACCATTTACAAGTTTCACAAAAACAACAGATGAGAGAATTAATTTTAAAATTTAAAAATTTGTTCCCAGATGTTCCAAACAGAACATCGATAATTACCCATGATGTTGATGTTGGGGATGCAAAACCAATCAAACAACACCCATATCGAATGAATGTGGAAAAAAGTAAACTTGTTGATCAGGAAATAAAATACATGTTGGAAAATGATATTATTAGACATTCAACTTCAAATTGGAGTTCGCCCTGTGTTATTGTACCTAAACCTGATGGAACTGTTAGATTTTGCACAGATTACAGGAAAGTGAATGCTGTAACAAAGTCAGATGCTTACCCTATTCCTAGGGTGGATGATTGCATAGACAGAGTGGGAAAGGCAAAATTTCTTTCAAAGATTGACCTATTAAAAGGGTACTGGTGTGTTCCATTAACAGATAGAGGAAGGGAAATTTCAGCCTTTGTAACCCCTTCTGGATTGTATGAATACAATGTTTTGCCATTTGGAATGAAAAATGCTCCGGCAACATTTCAAAGAATGATTAATTCAGTGATTCATGGGTTAAAACATACAGATGCCTACATTGACGACTTAGTGACTGGGAATGATACTTGGGAAGATCACATCTCTGCATTAGAAAGGTTGTTTGAAAGACTTTCCAAGGCTAACCTTACAGTTAACTTGGCTAAAAGTGAATTTGGGCATGCCACTGTGACGTATCTTGGTTATGTTGTAGGTCAAGGCAAGCAAGCTCCTGTTCAGGCAAAAGTTCAAGCAATATCTGAGTTCCCTATTCCCACAGGTACGAGGACTGTTAGAAGATTTTTGGGAATGGTTGGATATTACCGAAAATTTTGTAAAAATTTTGCTGATATTGCTCTTCCCCTAACTAATCTTCTGAAGAAGGGAGTAAAGTTTGTTTGGACAGATTCTTGTCAAGAAGCATTAGAGAAACTGAAAGCCATTTTATGCTACCATCCTGTGCTCAAAACACCTGACTTTGAAAAGCCATTTTCATTAGCAGTAGATGCCACTGATGAAGCTGCAGGAGCTGTGTTGTTGCAGAAGGGTGACCTTGATGATATTGACCATCCTGTAGCTTACTTTTCAAAGAAATTTAATGAGCATCAAAAGAATTATTCCACCATAGAGAAAGAATTACTGTCGCTTGTTTTAGCCTTGCAACATTTCAGTGTTATGTTTGCACCGCTCAGAAACCATTGACTGTATATACAGATCATAACCCACTGGTGTTTCTGAGCCGAGTCAAAAACAAGAACAGAAGGCTGTTAAATTGGAGTTTAATTTTGCAAGAGTTTGATCTCATGATAACTCACATTAAAGGCAAAGATAATGTGATTGCTGATTGTCTTTCTCGATGTTAAATGGGAAACATGTATCTGTACTAATCTGATAGTCTGTAGTTGTGTAGCATGATAATTATTAACATTACTAACTGTATGCGCGGTTGAATTTTTCTTGGGAAAAATTTTTTTTAGGTGGGAGGTGTTATGGACTCAGTGAAAGTCCCTTTAAGATAGAGAGTGTGTGTGTTTGTGTGTGTGGGGCGTGCTTACGTCAACAGAAGATAAAGGACGTAATGGCGTTGTTGAAGAAGGCAGAAGAAGAAGGAGAGAGAGAGAGAAGGGAGAGAGACACCAGCCTGCTTGTTTTCTCTATCGATGGATGAGAAACAATAACTGTGTTTGCCACTGAAATCCATGTATGGAAGTTAGAAGTAATCCGGTGGAGTTCACTTTGTTGCTGACCTGTAGAAGGAAACAGGTATTTGTGTGTGGACGACCACGGTTCGGATGCTTTTCGGGGTGAGGAAGTCACTACCGAGTAAACACTGAAGTGTCGTTTGGGTTCCATCGTGGAACATTTGGATTTCGTATGTACTCTCTCTATGTTTTTCTACATCTACATCTTATTTTCAGACAACGGTGGTTGTTGAAGAAGCCCTTGCTCATGTTTCACCTTATGGCTTGCGGAACTGAACTTTAAGAACCATTCAGGAACTGGGAGTTTTGGACTTTGTCACACACACACACGAAGAGTTTAGGTTTGGGGTTAACGTTCGAGGTTTAACATTCTTGAATTCTAACATACTAACATTTTTACTTTTATTTTACGTATTATCATAAGTAGTGATTAATAAAATAGTTTTTAACACTAAATCATGCTCAGTGTGTTTCTTTTGTTGCTGGTTCGTGACACCTGGCACAGGTTAACGACAATTGAACTCTACATTATGCTCCAAAAATTCATAATGGATTGTAAAGTAACGGTCACAACGATTGTGCATCACCCATAAATGCAGAAACTGGCAGTCAGTCCTCCCAACTCTCACTTCTCTCTCTCTCTCTCTCTCTCTCTCTCTCTCTCTCTCTCTCTCTCTCTCTCTCTCTCTCTCTCTCTCTCTCTCTCTCTCCCTCTCTCCCTCTCTCTTTATCAGTCTGTGGCCGAGACTCGTCTGCAGTTGTCAACACTCCAACTAATCCGCCTTCAGACACCTGCAGCATTCCAATGATGGAAGCTGTCCGCTCCCACCCTCATCAGTCAGACAAAACCACACACACTACCATTCAGGTGCTTTAAAGGGACACTCACCAAGTAGCAACCTGGCTCGTAACAGCAAAGTAACGCTGACAAATCTGGGCTCCCCTGGAATTAACATAATATTTTCTCATTTCTTTCGGTTAATTTAACGGCGACTGTTATCCTGTCCTGCGGAAAATGTGCTCTCTCCAAATGCATCACTCGTTAACTTGTGGCCATGGCGGCAGCAGACCTGATGGTGGTTGTCCTTGCTGTCATAGCGGAACAAATTAATTATATTTATTTGTTTTCTGATTTCTTGCTCACAACTCGGTATGTTCCGTTGCACTTGTCCTGCGACTCGCGGCCACGGACTGCTACGTTTGGTTGACGGTCGTTTTCACTATCGATCGTTACGTCGCCATATGCTGTCAAAAATTGCGGAAACAATATTGCACCGAGAGAACAACAACTGTGGTGATAACGTCAGTAGTTGCAGGGAGCTGTGCCAAGTCTACTCCATTTTACTTTGCAACGGATTCACGGCGCTGCATCCCCTCAGCTTAATACTTTGCATCATCCGCGTGGAGAGCCTCCGATTTATTTGACAGTATCATGACTCCGTTATTACCAATCTGTTTAATTCTGCTGTTCAATGCTTTAACTGTTAGACACATTTTAGCGGCAAATGAAGTCCGCCGGGGACTCCGGAACAGCAGGAAGCATCAGAAGGATCCAGAGGTGGAGAGCCGGAGAAAGTCAATGATTTTGTTGTTCGCCCTATCACTGTGGATGTCCTATGTAATACATTCCTTAATCGGGCAAACGGTGAACTATACCTACACAGACAAAGATCTGAGCACACCGATATGTATCCTGCAACAGTTCGGATTTATGTTGCAGTTGCTCAGTTCCTGCACCAATCTATGGACTGACACAGAGGAAATTCAGGGAAGAGCTGAAGAATGGAGTCAAATATCTGTTTACACTCAATGGGCATATCTGTAAATAAAGCGGTTATTCAATACTTCGTTGAGTTTTCAATTAAATACTTAGAAATGTTTATTTATTTGCAACTTGCTTCGCAGAAGAATTTGAAATCTATTTTGCCATATTCTTAATAATCATGAGGTTTCTCTTTCCAGCTCTCACTTTCTGATCAATCAGGTTTCATGTGGAATCTGGAGCAGTGAATTACGCACAGTATTTCCATGTTTTTTTAAATACTTGCCTAAAGCCTTTTGCGGGAAAGAAGCTTGCCGACCCAAACACAACTGAAAGGTACGAGGAAAAAATAAGTTATTGTCTCACCCGAAAACGGCCCTGACTTGCAGCGTCTGCACCACATGCTGAGCGGGTGATGCGCCACGATTGCACTATAGAGTGAAATGCTATGCCCACTGGAATATGATGATATCCCTGAGTTATATTTTGTTTGGGGAGAGAAGAGAATACGTTGTCTCAGCTGGTCCATCTTCGAACCACAGACAGAATATTCTGCCCAAATATTTGGTTGCGGTCTCCACAACATCGCTTTCCAGCTCCGTCAGTAATTCATGAACAATGACGCGCTTTTGATGCGGCGCTGATGCATTCGCCACCCTCTGAAAGCATTTACAGATTTCATGATTGATGTAATTCCACTGAATTTCAATCAAGGCTCGGAACATGCTGCGGTTAATAAGATTTCTTTTGGGTTTTCAATTCATTTTATTGGATTTATTTCATTTATGAGCAGAAAAACTCGCCATTAATTTTCCGAGTTGGAGGAACAGAAACATTTTTTCCATTCCCCAGGTGACGATTGTAAGGCTTTCACATGTTCACAAGTAGCAGGGAACATGAGAGAAAATGCATGGTTTCATTTTACAATTAGAATGGCTCCGTCTGCTGTACTTCAGCACTGAAGGCAGTGGATTATATCAAATTGATGTAACTACTCTGTCAGTTAATGCGCCCTTTCAGTACACCTTTCCAAACAGAAAAATCCGACACCGTTCAGTCTTTCTTGGCCATTTACCTCCAGGTGGCTGCAGCCTCGTAACATCATTGCTCATTCACCTCTGTTGTTCTTTGCCGATACCTATACCGTGAATACTCTTATTTATTGCAGACTCCTTCATATGAAGGGGGTGGTCTTCATCATGCACTTTATTTAATCATGAAATATTCTTATTTACTATATTCGTGTTCTTTACACATTCTTTACAGTAACTGTGTATTTCCATATTCTGTGAACCTGGGCCATAAGATAAATACCAGTAACGATCGGCAGTCCAATTACTGAGGAAACGACAGCCGGCTTCCAGTTTGAAGCATTTCATACTTTTGGTTATGACAAACTATTACTTAGAGCAAATGGTGATGTATTTCCTGGTCGTCATGCTCCGCGACTTTGGAAGCGATTCCACAGATGTCCTTCCCAATCCTCCTTTGACGTTTGTAAATTCTGGTGTTACACTTCGTTGTTGAAAATAGGGATGCCAGGAATTCACCGCTGCGGTTGGTGGGCCGATTGAATGATATTGTGGCTCGTCATTGTGGTCAATTTCTCCATTCTGTTTTAATCTTCATCAAACACCACAGTTTAAGCAAACTAAATGGAATCAATCACGTTCATGACGTTTCCTTAACGGCGATGTGTTTCTCCCCGTTGCTAGACACGTCAACTCCCCTTCCCACTCAATCCCTGATATGCAGTCCTCGGCCTCCTCCACTGCCGGGAGAAGTCGAAGCGCAAACTGGAGGAAACGTCTTTTTCCGTCTTGGGACCTCACAACCATACGGGATGAACATCGAATTCTGCCACTTTAAGTCATCCAACGCCCCCAACTTGCCTCTTCTTTTCTTGCCTTTCCTAGTCTATCTCCCTGTTTCCTTCTCGCCATTTTCCCTCGCTCCTTTTCCTCTCCTCCCCTACCACCCATGCCGCCTGCCTCCACACCTTTGACCCATCCCCCGGTGGATCTGCTCTCCCCTCCTCGCACGCATCTGCCTATTACTAACTCTGACCTGCGTCTACTAATTACCACCTTGTGTCAAACCCCTCCCTTGTTTTGTCCACCTATCGCTGCTCTGTCACCGCCCCCCCTACATTATACGGGGCTTCTTTTGTCCTGAAGAAGGGTCCTGACCCGACACTTTGACGGACTGCTTTTCTCCACGGATGCTGCCTGACTCGATGAGTTCCTCCAGCATTTTGGTGTTTTTCCATGACATTTTTATTTTGCCTTGAGGGATGACTGTAATTTACAAGCTGTACACCAGTTATTTCAATATCAGGCAGGTCTTCTTTGCTGCCACTGACAGTTGAGCCAGACACGTCCCGCGTCCTGCCTCAACAGCTTGCTCGCACTGATATTATTCTCTGGCTTCAGGATTCAATCTTTATATGAAGTTCTGTCACATTATGGCCACATCCCGTGAGCAGCCCATTTTGTCTCTGCACCCTCTATCTTCTCCAGGCTTGTTGCAGTGTTCAGCTCTCGAAGTCTGTCTTCGGCTTCCCGTCATAGGAAGGTAAAAGCCGTTCTCGTCCCCTTACCTTAAACGGTGAAAATGGAGACAGTGAAAAGAAACTCACCCGGCTAATTCCTCGGATGAGCCTGTTTTCGCATCAAGAGATTCTTTGTGTCCGTATACCTTGGAGTTTGGAAGAATGAAGGGTGACATTCTGCAAACATACACAACTCTCTATGGGTATGGACAGGGCAGATGTTAAGATTCCTTCACTGGCAGAAAGGCCTCGAACGACAGGGCATAAGGGCAAGATAAGGCGCTGCATAATTTAAGGTGATGAGCGTGGAAATGTATTCGTTCAATGCGGAGTGAATCTCTAGTAGTCACTGCCCCAGAAGGTTGTCCAGATATGATTAGAAATATTTAAGAGGCAGGAATCCGGAGAGCAAAAGCTAGTTGGCTTAAAATCTGACATCGGAGAACGACGGGAAGCCATTATTGAGGAAGTTACGGAGGGAATCTCAGAAAAGTCCAAGATAATCGTGCCACGTCTACTTGGTAATGTGAAATTAATGATTTGTTTGATTGATTGATCAGAGTTAGTTCTGCTGTGGATGAGGCAGCACTGGACGGGTACAATAATTGGATTTCCAGAAGACATTCATATGGGGTGAAATCATAGGTTGCCACAGGATTTAAAATCGCGTGTTGTGGAGGTAACCCAATGTCATGATGAAAAAATTGACTTGCGAACGCGGAATGAGAGACTGGGCATAAATGGGTCGTTACTTGTAAAGATGGAACGGATGTTGTCGCACACGGATTAGCGCTGTGGCCTCAACTTTTTACAATTTATATTGCTGACTTGCGTGAAGGGACAATGTGTGATTTCAATTATTGAATACGGCCGCAAAGTTGGACCGCAAGGTGTGCAGAGATCTCACAGAGGATAGAAAGCTATACAGAGAGGTTCATAGAGTAGGGACAGATCTGCTTTCAGGAGTCTGCTCTTCAGAGCTTCAGATACTAATTTTGTTCAGGGACTGGCTAGAAGTGAGGCTCACATCAGGGCCCAACTTCCTGTTGTTGGAAAGGACAGTTGTAATCAAGAAGTAATTTCCGTATAGTTGACGTGGGATGGCTGAAGCGAATTACAGCTCTGCCGAAACAGACCCGAAATATTGGATGACACTTTTTACACAGATTACACCTCAACTGCTGAGTTTCACTTCTCAGTATTTTCTACTGATTTATTCCCATTAGGTTGCCGGCAGGGGTCCTTTCTGTTGATGTTCGTAGACTTAGGGAGCACAGAAACAGATGCTTCTGCCCACCGTGTCAATGTTGGCTATCAACTGCCCATCTATAACAATCCATTTTAACAACACTTAGGCCGTAGGCTTCAGTGTCTTGGTGAATCAATCGCTCGTCTTAAACCTTCTTAAATGTCGTGAGTGTGTGCCTTCAGCACCCAGTCAGGCAGTGCGGCCGAGATTCCAATAATTCTGGGTGAAAGATTTTCTTCCTCAGATACCCTTCCACTAAACCTACCGCCTCCAGCTTTTGGCAACTCCATTTTGTGGGAAGGTCTCACCCTGCATACTCTGTCTATGTCACCGTATACTCCAGTCAAGTTCCTTCATTAGCCTTTTGCTCTGAAAGGAAAACAAACGTAGCATTTCAAGCATCTCTTCATCGTTGAAGCTCTCCAACCCAGCTAATATCCTGGCGAATCTCTCCAGCGGCGTCTTCTCCATATTCAAAGCTACAGTCTGCCCCTCTGATCCAGGTGAATGTTTTTTTTAAATCTCTGTCGACCACGCCGCTCCTTCATCTATCTTTATAATTTGTTTTTCTTCTTGTGCATGAGGTTAAGATTCGCTGTTCTGACAACTGCCAAACATTTACCGTCCACTCCATTCTTTGTATTCGACTGATCTTCAACTCCTTATAATTCACCTTCATTATATGTAAGCAGTGCCACAGCCCAAGTGTTGGAAAGAATGATCCTGTTGTGTAGCTCGATAACAATCGGGTGAGATGTTCCTTCACTGTGTGGATTCTATAAGTTTCCCGCGGTTCCGTGACTGCGTGATTACACGGCAAGGAATACGTTTACATAGCGTAGCACAACTGTGTCGGCTTTGCAGAGAAGATACGTTCAGTCTTCCAGTTGCTTGATTCTTTAATTCGCTTTCGCACTGCAACTCGCACTTTTCTTTCAGAATCATCCCGGACAGCTGTTGGAGCAGCGGGTCCCTGACAGGTACGGGCAGACTATTTAAAATTTTGAGTGCTTTCGCGGGCTTTTTCCTACAGAATCGGCCCGGAGACTCGTTGGAGCAGCGGGTCCATAACAGGTACGGACTAACGGTTGAAAAAGCTCACGTGTTTCGTGTGTTTTCGTGGATTTTTTATACTTGCAGAATTTAGAAGGGTCAATAAAAAGGAGCTCGTGTCAAGTGCAGCGGCCATTTTGGAGCGACCATTGCCGGAGTGGACCGAGTCAGAGTAACTGGCTTTGGAACAACAGGCTTCGGCATCAAGAGGCGGAGGCCATCTGAAACAAAACTGGTGAGTAGCTGATAAGTAAAGGTAAGGTTTACTGTTATTGTTATAACTTTGAAGACTGCAGCTAGATAAAAAAAAAGTTCAGATGGAAGGCAAGGCGATGTGTTGCAGCTGCATGACGTGGGAGCGAGTGGACCCTGCTGTGGTGCACGGTGACAACCTCTTCAGTAAGTGTTTGAAGCTGGAGGAACCAGCTCAGCATTGATGAGCTGGAGTCGCAGCTTCAAACACTGCCGAGCATCTGGGAAGGAGATAGTTATATAGATGCTGTGCATCGGGAGGCAGTCACGCCCCTGAGACAGGTACTTCTAGGGTACAGGAGGCAGATAGATAGGTGACTGTCAGGGGAATAAAGGAAAAGGGAACAATCATACAGAGCAGAGGACCCCGGAGGCTGTTACCCTCAAAAACAAGTATTCCGCTTTGAATGCTGTTGTGGGGGATGAGCTACAGGGATCAAGCGGCAGAAGCCAGGTCTCTGGCACTGGGATTGGTTCTGCTGCTCAGAAGGGAAGGGATGAGAAGTGGAGAGCAATAGTGATAGGGGACTCGATAGTCAGGGGAACAGACAGGAGGTTCTGTGGACATGAGCGAGAATCTAGGATGGTATGTTGCCTCCCACGTGCCAAGGCCCAGGATATTTCTGGTCAGGTGCACTGCATTCTTTAGCAGGAGGGAAAGCAGCCAGAAGTGGTGGTACATGTTGGTACCAACGACATACGTAGAAAGAGGGATGAGACCCTGAAAAGTGAGTGTAGGGAGCTGGGCAGAAGGCTGAAGAACAGGACCTTAAGGGTAGCGATCTCAGGATTGCTGCCAGTGCCATGTGATAGTAAAGGTAAGAATAGCAGGAGATGGCAGATGAATGCGTGGCTGAGGAGTTGGTGCAGGGGGCAAAGTTTTAGATTTTTGGATCATTGTGATCTCTTCTGGGGAAGGTGGAACCTGTACAGAGAGGACGGGTTACACCTGAACCCAAGGGGGACAAATATCCTTGGAGGCAGGTTTGCTATTGTGGTTCGGGAGGGTTTCAACGAGTAAGTGAGGGGGATGGGAACCGAAGGGATAGGTCAGTGGAGAGAAGTGCATGGAGTGAAGTCAGATCTAACATATAGAGAGGCTTTGAGGAAGGAGAAGCAGGGTATAGGGTATAAAAGTAGTAAGGTGGATGGGCTAAAGTGCATCTACTTAAATGCAAGAAGATTCAGGAAGGAAGGTGATGAACCGAGGGCTTGGATAAATACGCGGAACTATGATACTGTGGCTCTTGCAGAGACCTGGCTATCACCAGGGCAGGAATGGATACGGAATATTCCCGGATTTCTGTGTTCTAAGAAGGGATAGGGAAGGGAGGAGTAGAGGAGGATGGGTGGTGTTACTTGTCAATGATACTATTACGGCTGCAGAAAGGATGGATAATGCAGAAGTTCCTCTATGGAGTCAGAATGGGTGGAGGTTAGGAACAAGAAAGGAGAAGCTACTCTACTGGGTGTATTCTATCGGTCCCCTGTTAACAGCAACGATACTGAGGAGCAAATTGGGAGGCAGATCTTTGAACGGCAAAAAATAACAGGGTTGTTATCATGGGAGACTTCAACTTCCCAAATATTGATTGGCTCCTGTTTAGTAGCAAAGGTTCAGACGGGGCAGGTTTGTTAAGTGTGTTCAAGATGGATTCCTGTCCCAGCACGTTAACAGGCGGACAAGACGGAATGCTATATTAGATCTAGTATTAGGTAATGAACCGGGTCAGGTGACAGATCTCTCGGTGGGTGAGCATTTGGGCGACAGTGACCACTGCTCCCTAACCTTTAGCATTGTCATGTAAAAGGATCGGAGCAAAGAGGACAGGAAAATATTTAATTGGGGAAGGGATAATTATGAGGCTATACGGCTGGAACTTGCTAGTGTAAATTGGGATGACATTTTTGAAGGGAAATCTACTGTGGGGATGTGGTCGTTGTTCAGGAATCTCTTACAGTATGTTAGGGATAAATTTGTCCCAGTGAGGCAGAGAAAGAATGGCAGGGTGAAGGAACCATGGGTGACAAGAGCTGGAACAACCAGTTAGGAGAAAGAAGGCAGCATACATAAGGTGCAGGCAGCAAGGATCAGATAGGTCTCTTGAGGAATAGAGGGTAGCAAGGAAGGAACCAGAAGGGGCTGAGGAGAGCAAGGAGAGGAAATGAAAAATCCTAGCAAGTATGGTTCAGGAAAACCCTAAGGCATATTTCATTTATGTGAAGAGCAGAAGGATGATGAGAGTGAAAGTAGGACCAATTCGAGACAAAGGTGGGAAGACGTGCCTGGAAGGTGTGGAAGTGGGTGATGTCCCCAATGAATACTTCTCTTCAGTATTCACCTTGAGGCCGTGATGACACTGAGGACAGTGTTGGTAAGGTGAATGTTCTAGAGCATGTAGATATCAAGAGAGAGGATGTGTTGGAGCTGTTGGAAAATATTAGGACAGATAAGTCGCCGGGGCCTGAAAGAGTATTCCCCAGGCTGCTGCCCGAGGCGAGGGAGAAGATTGCTGAAAATTTGGCTATGATCTTTGCGTTCTTGTTGACCACGGGAATGGTACCGGAGGAATGGAGGGTGGCAAATGTTGTCCGCTTATTCTGTAAAGGTAGTAGGGATAGTCCAAGGAATTACAGACCAGTGAGCCTTACGTCTGTGGTGGGAAAGCTGTTGGAAAGGATCCTTACAGGTAGGATCTATGGGCATTCAAAGAATCATGGTCTGATCTGGTCTGATCAGTGACAGCCAGCATGGCTTTGTGAAGGGCAGATCATGTTTCACAAGCCTGACAGTGTTCTTTAAGGAGGATACCAGGCATATTGATGAGGGTAGTACAGTAGCTGTGATCTACATGGATTTTAGTAAGGCATTTGACAAGGATCCACATGGTAGGCTTCTTCAGAAGGTCAGAGGGCATGGGTTCCAGGGAAGCTTGGCGATGTGGATTCAGAATTGGCTTGTCTGTAGAAAGCAGAGGATTGTGGTGGAGGGTGTGCATCCAGATTAGAGGGCTGTGACTAGGTGTCCCGCAGGGATCGGTTCTGGGACCTCTATTTTCCGTGATTTTTATTAATGAATTGGATGAGGGTGTAAAATGTTGGGTTGGCAAGTTTTCAGACGACATAAAGGTTGGTGGTGTTGTGGATAGTGTAGAGGATTGTCAAAGATTGCAGAGGGACATTGATAGGATGCAGAGATGTTCTGAGAAGTGGCAGATGAAGCTCAATCCGGAGAAGTGTGGTGTGGCACACATTGGAAGCAAAAACGCCAAGGCAGAGTACAAAGTTATTGGCAGGATTATGGATAGTGTGGAGGAGCAGAGGGATCTGGGGGTCCATATCCACAGATCCCTGAAAGTTGCCTCACAGGTGGATGGAGTAGTTAAGAAAGCTTACGGGATGTTAGCTTTCATAAGTAGTGGGATCGACTTTAAGAGCCACAAGTTAATGATGCAGCTCTATAAAACTCTGGTGAGACCACACTTGGAGTACTGTGTCCAGTTCTGGTCGCCTCATTATAGGAAGGATGTGGAGGCCTTGGAGACGGTGCAGAGGAGATTTACCAGGATGCTGCTTGGTTTGAAGAGTATGCATTATGAGGAGAGACTAAAGGAGCTGGGGCTTTATGCTTTGGAGAGAAGGAGGATGAGAAGAGACATGATAGGTGTATACAAACTATTAAAAGAAATAGATAGAGTGGACAGACAGCCCCTCTACCCAGGGCACCAATGCTCAATACAAGCGGGCATGACTTTAAATAATGGGTGGGAAGTTCAAGGGAGATATCAGAGGGAGGTCTTTTACCCAGAGAGAGGTTGGGGCATGGAAAGCTCTGCCTGGCGCGGTGGTGGAGGCAGGCACATTGCTCAAATTCAAGAGATGTTGGATAAGCGTATGGAGGAATTTAAAATATGGGGATATGTGGGAGGAAGAGGTTAAATAGTGTTCGGCGAGGTTTAAAGGTCGGCACAACATTGTGGACCGAAGGGCCTGTATTGTCATGCAGTTTTCTGTGATTCTGTGATTCCATAAAACGTCTCAGAGTTAAGGAACTCCCACTGTAGGGATTTCAGGCAGAGAGAGACAGAGACAGAGAGTCAGAGAGAGGGAGATTGAACGAGAGAGAGAGAGAGAGAGAGAGAGAGCGAGAGAGAGAGAGAGAGAGAGAGAGAGAGAGAGAGAGAGAGAGAGAGAGAGAGAGAGAGAGAGAGAGAGATCCTTCCTGATCTGTGAATGAGCTGTTCCGTTTTCACAGATACATCGTCCCAATATTGATCATAGCTTCATGTGGATTGTGGTCATATGTCCCAGTGCCCACTGGGGCTCAGCAGTGGTGAACACCTCTCTCGCCTTGACACCAGATATAGTTGTCTGCTACTAATTACACGTAAGTCAAAACAGCGCGTTGGGAACGGGGAACTGGAGGGAATGGTTGTGCGGCGGGGGAAAAGAGCATGGAGGGCCGCATGCTCCTCTTCTCCTTAGATTATCACACTACTATCTTTGCGTAGGTTGAGGGTCTTAATATCCTTCTGCCCCTGAAAATCTTCGTAGCTGAATGGGTGTCCAATGATCTTAAAGTCCACCTGGGATCAATTAAACGCCACATATGTATATATATAATTTATGAGTTTATATATGTATAAACTTGGAAAAAGTATTGGGTAATCCTCGGAAAACAGGGAATCGGAATGAAAACTACTGTGAAGGAACTCAGCAGGCCAGGCAGCGTCGGTGGAGAAAAGCAGGCCGTCAGCGTTACGGGTCAGAACGCTTCTTCAGGACTGAAGATAGGAAAAAGGGAAGCCCAATATATAGAAGGGAAAAGCAGAGCAGTGATAGATGGACAAAAGAGAGTAGGTGGTGTGGGCACAAGGCGGTGATGGGTAGAATCAGAATGATGGGTTCAATTTCAGAATGGATAGTTGGAAGCAGTCGTGTGCCTGAAGTACCAGTACCGAGGTCACATTGGATTAAACAGACACACACACACACACACACACACACACACACACACACACACACACACACACACACACACACACAGTATGGGGGAGAACATTCCGTTGTCAAATCGGAAGTGGGCGTGAAAGTTGTGAGGCGGATAGAAACAGTCAGCATGGAAAGACTCAGAGAGCGATGAACATGTTCCGGTTCCGGTATTAATTTAGAAAACGTGACCTCGTTCACAATAGAATGTGAAATGACATGTCAACGAAAACTAAATTATCGTGTGAAGATAATCAGAGAACGTTCATGGGATGATCTCAGTTCTGGGGGATTGTCACACGAGGGAAGTGTAATCACGGCGGGTGAATACTTCCTGGCGTAAAGAAAGATGACATGCGATCTCATTGAAACATAAAATTATTGGGGATAAACAGGATAAATGCTTGGAAGGTGACAAGGACGAAACATCATAGTCTCACAAAGCGCACCCGTTTGCAAGTGTGATGGGGAAGAAAATTTTCTCCAACGCTGTTGAGCGTCTGTGGCAATCTTCACGGCTAACTTTTTGCCTGCTGATTCCTTGAATATTTTCAAAGTGGAAGTGGAAGAATTATTTTCAAAATCTCTGATTTGGGGACTAAAACGCAGATATTGGCTGACACTGTTACGTTTTTTAAGGTTTTTCCTTGATGTTTCTTCTATGTTCTATCTTCTTCCGGTTTTGGTAGTGGGGGTAGATTCTTCTTTGTAATAAAATATTTCAATTTTTTTCTTCCTTTATTAACTAACTACTATATGTAATTATTGATTTAGAGTATCGTAATCCTAAGTACGATTTAACTCAATGTATTCAGTAGTATTTTTACTCTCTTGACGCACGTACTCCGTATATTTTTCTCATGGATTTAATAAAAGTATTGTAAGAGTAGAAGAATCAGAAGTCAAGGGGAAGGAGCAACAATGGACCAGTTATAATATCATTGAATACCACAAGGGGTTCGAGGGAGCTTGTCCTCTTCCTATGTGTAATGGCTTTGTTGGGTAACTAGACAGTTGCAGACTTGAGCCAATCTCCTATTACCCAAATGGAAAGTTTTCGCGGCACTGCAGCAGTGAATAGCTCCGCAGTAAGAGGTGTTCCCCACAGTGCCAATTGTAACTGTAATATAGCTCCAGAATCCGCCCCACGCCCGTTAACCAGAGTGAATTTCACCAATCAGTCGTGTTCGCAGCAGGCCCCAGGCATAATGAAAAATGAATGAAAGATACCGTTCACCAAACAGCCAACAGGCCACCCTCGCGGAAGAGGCTCACAACCTGTGACCTTGATGGCAAATTTAACCAGAGACGGTGTCATCAAACAGATGCATGTCGGGCATAATAATTATCTTTTAGTGAGTGAATTTATTCCTGAACTGCACCATCAGTCATCGTCGTACCAGTGTCAAAACGTCTGACACCCCCACCCCACCCCACCCCACACATCAGCGGTAGAACCTGGACAGTCCAAAGAAGCTTCAGATTAGACCGTTCTGGAAAGTCTGAACCGGCCGTACAACAGGTTTAGTCCGTGCAAGAGAATGGGAAGAGAGAATTAACGACAGAGGGATGAACATGTGTCGATGATCAACATGATCAACACCCGCAAGGATGAACTCGTGGAGGAGCCGATCAGACCGGGAGGAGGAACGGGATCAACCTATGAAATGAGCAGATTCTCACAATGCATGAATTTCGCGCAGAGCCACTGAGTCAATTTGAACAGTCACTTCAACTAAATACATAGTTATACTGGAATGCTGTAACATTCTTTGCGTGGGTATTGCGATTACAATGAATTGGTGCTGCCTTTGTTCGATTGTTTTTATCAGAGTGTTAACTTGGATTGATCAATGGATCAGCCTGAGCTGACACACACATTCCTACAATATGCAAGGTCAGACACGGAGGCACCGTGCCCTGAATGGATCACTGGTATTGAGAACGGCATTGCTGAATTTTCGTTGAAGGGAATATGCCAGAGGATATGAGATGGAGAGATGGGTCCGATGATAATTAAAACAATACCTTCTTTGCTGGAAGAATGTCGCTTCCAATTTTCGCCCATTAAGTGCACAGATTTTTCTCTGTCTGTATCATTTCTTTCTCCCTGAACTCAGCACAATCTGTCACAGCAGGGATTTGACTCAGCTGTCGTAGTTTGTTTGTTTACTTTGAAAAAATCTATTTTTAACGATGATGAAATCTTCATTTTCACGTGGAGATTCAAATGAGTATAAAAAGCTCTGGAAATATACCGCAGTAAAATCTCATTCTGTGAGATTGCCTTCAGCGTTACCGTACACTTAGAAAATGGTGTAGAGATATTTTGGTGTGGAGAAAATATTGTACCTTATCTTTGCTGTCATTGGAGTTCCAGGTAAACTAGCGCAACGATACAGGTTTATTGATTTAGAATGTAGAGCAAAGAATTGGATTATTGATTGTGAACTGATTGATGTATAAATCACTCTTGTACGTCAGTCACTGAAACCAAACATGTCACTGAAGCAAACTGCTCAGAAGACAAAGTAGGTGTTGGTCTTCATTTCGAGGAGTTTAGGGTAGAGGGGCAAGGACGTCTTACTGCAGTTGATAATATCACACCAACCGATTGTCTACAATTTGCTCTGTTTAAACAAGAAAGCATGTATTTTACACAGAGAGGTTGGAAGTTCTCCAGGCTGTTTCTTGCGAGGACGGGACGGTCCAGAGTGTTTAATACTTTAGAAGCAAGAACGAGATTGTCCTCTCTGGCTGGGGTGCGTCCAGAAGCAGGAGTCAGAATCAGGATATCAGTAAAACTATCTCAGACTCAGTTGATGAAATGTTACTTCATTCAGACGGAGGTGAAAATGTACAATTCTCCATCAGACAAAGCGGAGGAAACCAGTTCGCTGATTGTATAGAATGACGGAAACGGATTTCAAGACGCAGACGCATCAATGGATGGGAAGAGAGCGCGTCTCTGATACAGAGGGAGAGGACAAGCACGATAGTAATCCATGGCGGAGCGGGTCTGAAGAGTCGTATCGCCTTCTCTTGCTCCTATTTCTCACCGTTTTTGTTTGCTATATTTAGTGTTCGTTGATCTGCTACGTGAGCTAAAGATAGCCATTATTCACAGCACCATCAAATATACTGTTGCGACAAACATCCGGGATTAACGCTGCTCTCCCATAAGATTATGACAACTGAAAATAAACGCCAACTTGCAATTTACGGGAGCACTGAGAATGTCATCATTGCCATTATATGATCCTGTTCTACTTTTATACCAGAGTTCAACACAAGCAGCTTTCTGCAAAAGTATTCCGGGATGGTGTTAATATTCGAATAATTTGCCGCAAGAAATTTACTGAACAAATTGTCACATCTGGTCCTGTGGCCACATATCATTGTCATGGTGCGACTGCACTGACTGCTGTTCAGCAAATGCGGCGAAAAACTTGCGGCAAATGTTGTGTGTTGCTGGTATTAACTGTCATTGCAGATTTGCACTTAATGTAATCGGCCAGCTGGAGTAGATGACTGCAATAATTCGCTGCTTATTTCCGGAAATGTCTGTCACTGCAGAATTGTACTTGGTGTGGCACTGGAAACCTAACAGGCGCACTTTTCTGTCCTTGAAATATTGCACTTGACTTCGCTCTGAAGTCCTTCGACTCACTTCAAATGCTGAGTTTCGGGATTGCTGCTTAACATGGTTGCTTGAAGTTAATTTAAAAACTGGTTCCATGGAAAGCTGTTAGTAACGTTAGACAATGAAAATACCAACATTCCTTCCGGGAGCGTCGTCTTCCCGTTCGTTCCCCGCTGGTATCCACACCAACCCTGCCTGTTTAACAAAATGAGACACAGGAGCAGGACCCTGCTCCTTCAAGCCTGTTTGGCTGTTCATCAGCATCATGACTAATATTCTCTTTCGGCTTCATTTCCCAGCAGTATTCACATTTCCCGAGATGTTCCGATTTCTGATCTGAATGAACACAATGAGCTCTCCGGGGTAAAACATTCATGTTGTGTTGAGAAACCTCACCTGATCCTCGTCCAAAACAGCAAATACCTTGTGTTCAAACTGCGTCCCTCCGCACCCCCAGCACCCGACCGTAGAATGCACAGCACGGAAACGTCCGCTATCCCTCTTGCCTGATGCGTCTTTGAAGAAGTTTCTGAGTATTTATTATTCACACAACAAACTACCTGGTGGTTGTCTGATAATATCGAACTCTTATTCGAAAACACGGAAAATGCTTGCTCGGTAATCTTGTGTTTGTTTCCTTCTCTTTATCCAGTGAACTTAGTGGCGATTGTGATCCTGTCACGGGGAAAGTGCGGCCTCTCTACCTGCACCACTCGCTACCTGGTGGCCACGGCAGCGACGGATCTACTGGTCATTATCAATGAGGTCATTTTGTATCAGACCAAATATCATTATTTTCCAGTAACCTTCTTAAACTTCACCCCTGTGTGCACTGTTATCCGTGTACTTACTTATGTATCTACCGACTGTTCGGTCTGGTTCACCGTCACTTTCACCTTTGATCGGTTTGTTGCCATTTGTTGCCAGAAGCTGAAAACAAAATATTGCACCGGGAAAACTGCGGCTGTGGTTCTAACAACAACTGGCATTCTGTTCTGTCTGAAAAACGTTCCAATCTTCTTTACATACGGACCGAAGAAGATAATCGACAATGTCCCATGGTTCTGTTATCCGAAGCCAAGTTATTTCAGTGAAGCCGGCTGGGTGATATTTGACTGGCTGGATACTATTTCAACCCCGTTGCTCCCTTTCGCTCTAATTCTGCTGCTCAACACTCTGACAGTCAGGTACATTTTAGTGGCCAGTCGTGTCCGTAAGGGGCTGAGAGGACAGAGTAATGGGGATAATGGCAGTGACCCAGAGATGGAGAACAGGAGAAGGTCCGTGGTTTTACTCCTAACCCTCTCCGGCAACTTTATTCTACTGTGGCTGACCTTTGTTCTAAACTTCATCTATTATCAGATCACAGGAACAGGAACCGAGCCCAATGAGGCGGAATATATCTTTTCTCAAGTCGGACGATTGCTGAGTAATTTCAGCTGTTGCACAAACACCTTTATTTACGTGGCGACTCAGTCCAAATTCAGGGAGCAGATGAAGAGCGCGGTGCAAAGTGTAGCCAACTTGGTGTTGAGGTTAATTAATCTCTGAGCACAGCACACAGGCGGCCGCAGTGTCCTCAATCTGTTGGCCAGCTTCTGACATTCGCCTCCTTATACAGAAGAGGTTTGCAGTTATGTGTGGGGTAGGTGTCACTCAACAAACGGACGGCTCCAAGACCACCAAGGTATTGTAGTGTCTTCTCCGGCTCCACAACTTGCAACCCAATCTCCGATGGTTATGCCAACCACCCACAATGAAGGTGGCTATGACGCCTTGCCTACAATTCTGTTGGGCGTGACGACCATCCCTACAATCCCACGCCCTACTATCCCTACAGCTGAGGAATCAATGAATCTGTCCACACAATCGTTTGTGGACAGAGACCCAGTCCGCACAAATACCCAGGTCAGTGACCCTCAGTCCACTATCCCAAACGGCTATGACTTTAACCAGAGATATCACCTCTCCCTCTTTTCTCCCCGGGTTCTTTGCCTTTACTAGGAGACATCGACTCTCCAACTACAATCCGCGAGGAAGGTGATCTCTTACCCATAATCACGTGCAGTGACATTTTACTTATAGCCCCTGGGGACAATACATCTTATCCCCAGTTCTCGGTCCTGTGATTGTCCACCAGGAAAATCCGCTGGGGCCGCTGTGTTTCACACGTGGACCCAGGGAGCGGTAATCTTCTACTCGTCTCCTGGGGTGCAATGACTGTTTACCCATAATGAAACGTGACCCACCACCCAAACCCCCGGGGGAGCTGATCTTCCCTCTATAACTCACGGCGGCGTTGACCCTGGAGCTACAACCCAGAGAGCAACGACAGTCCTGTGTTTTCTGATCACAGTCTCCAATATGATTGGACCTGTGATTGGTCCCTCTAGCTGTATGGCCCGATTCTATTAGTGCAGAAGGTTGGCGGTGAATCAGAGGACAGAGGGAAAGGTGAGGACAGCGGGGGTGGGGGTGGGGGTGAGGGCATCGAAAAGCTATTGACGGAAGAATTGGAATGAGAAAACATTTACGAAGAACTGAGGAACAGTCTGTGTGTGTGTGCGTGTGTGTCTGTGTGTGTGTGCTTGTGCATGTTCACACGTACTTCCGTGTCAGTACGCACATCTGTGCCTGTGTTTGTGCCCGTTTGTATATGGATGTTGAAGTACTGTGAATGCGGCGGAGCCTGGCCTTTGGTCCTCTTGGTTCCTGCTCTATTTCTAAAGCCTTGCTCCGTCAGAAATGTGTTGTTCCTGGTGTGCGCGGTGAAATACACCGCTCGCGTGCGTCTTCGCTCCTCAGGAGCTGGGTCTGGTAATGAAGGGCGGTAAGAAAAGATGCATTCTCCGCTGACCATTAGGTCCTACGTCCTCTCTTTCTCGGTTAGACTTGGGGGGGGGGTGGTCGCGGTATGTTCCTTACTTGGGTATTTCAGCTGAGTTTAAGCCTTCGGAGAACATAGGAGATAGAACAGTACAACACTGGATAGGCCATTCAGCCCACGATGTTGTGCTGATCTTGATGTCAATTTGTACTAAATGTCCTCCTCCTGTGTATCCTTCATATCCCTCCATTCCCATCACTGTCATGTGTCGATCTAAAAGCCTCAAACTCCAGCAAACTGCCCGCTTCCACGACTGGTTTAGTAACGTTGATTAGGAACCAGGAGTCACTAATAGCTCAACCACAATGGTAAGTGATTCTGTGCCAGCAATACCTTCTGCCGTCCGTCTCTCTAAATTCCTCAAAGTACCGATCCTCTGAGCACAGCTGGATTGTTAAGGCAAGTTGACTGGCGCGGAGTTCACGGAGAGAAGTCTCATTAATTCGGAAACATTGGAGGAAGCGGAATTTCCCTGGTTCTGCCTGGTAATAAACCCTCTACCTGTGGAATTTCATCTACAATTGTTACTCGTTATTCAGCAACTGTGTCCCTTCAACATTGTTGTACAAATAAATGAGAGGGGGGAGAGAGGGAGAGGGAGGGAGAGCAAGAGGGGTAGTGGAGAGAGAGGAAGGAGAGGGAGAGGAGGGACAAAGACAGAGAGAGAGAGAAGGAATGAGAAAGAGCAGGGATAGTGAGATAGCGTGAAGGGCAGTGGAGATAATGGGAGTGCAGAAGACAGGGTAATTCGTACGGATGTAAGGTCTAATGCGATGTGCATAGGTTGAGAGAGACAAAGTGGGCGAGGGAGGGAGAGAGAGATAGAAAGCTCTTGTGGGGGACAGAGAGAGAGAGAGGACAGACTGTATTACACTGAACAGTGATTGCTCAGCGGTGGTCCGTTTGTCACAAGTTGAACGTTTGATTTTCTATCGGAATTGCATGTCTTAGTGAGGCAGCAATCACGTCATCCATGGGGTGCCAAAATGATCCGGGGCTGGAAAGATACTCATGACACCTCTTATAGTGTGACTTCCCAAGATGGGAATCCAGCAGTTATTTACATTGGGAATGAAAACTGGTTCGCTGTTGGATGAGGCACAGGCCAGAACAGAGATCCCTCTATTTAAAATTACAAATTACATTAATGCCAGCTTACAATGACCTTGAGTCGTTATTTAACCGCAGGGCGGTGCACCCATTTCCGGTCTTTCACAATCCTACTTTTGCCCAGCTTGTAACGGCAGACTGTATCGGCCTTTTAGATTGTGCCATATCGTCCTTCACCAAGCATGCAGTGTCTTGTAAGCCGTCCAGTTGTAACTCTCCATATTTCGCATCGCTAGCCATTTAAAAATAAAATCCTGGAGTGACCTGTTGCAATTTCTTCGCTCAACTTTATCTAACTTTGTAACATCGCAATGTGTCGCAATGCCCCTTCTGTAACGATAAATGTAACGCTATATTCTGCATTCTGTTGTTATTTTACCTTTGTACTAACCCGATGTACTTATGGTTTGGAATGACCAGTATGGATGGGCTGCAAAACAAAACTGTTCATTGTACCCGGCACATGTGACAGTAATAATCCAGATACCAATTACAAATACACACCGAATAGGTATCGAATATGACAGTCTTTGACATACATCTAAAAGTAAAGTTTAAAACTAGCCAATTCCAGTATCTCACTTCCCAAGTTACAATTATTTAATAATATCCTCGTGTGGCCACTGATATTTTATCACAATACACCGCACCCACTTCTGAAAAGCAGTGGAGGACAGTCGTTTATAAAGACATAATCACCAACGGACGTATTTTAATGGCAGTCTTGGGCAGTCAACTCTTCTGAGTAACAATCCGCCTTGTTCACCATTTATCTGCAAAGCAGGCGGTTTGCTCTAACGGCTCACATCGACTTCGCCCACACTTTGAAGCAGATTAGCGCCTCATTGTTTCCAGTCAATTCCACTTCCCACTCCCATACTGAAATGTCTAGCCATGGCTCCTCTACTGCCACTTTGCTAGACACAGGTTGCAGGAGCAACACGTCGTATTCCACCTTGGTATTCTGCAACCTGGAAGCAGCAACATCGATTACCCTAACTTCCTGTAACCACCCCCCTCTGTCCTCCTCCCCCCTTGTTTTCCCTCATTCCTGTGGCCTCTTCACAACTTTTCTTTCACCTTCTCTCCCTCACAACCTGTACATTACTTGCTTCACTTCCCCGCCTACTTACCTTTATTACACGGTCCACTGTCGTCTCCTCTCGGATTCCTTCTTCTTCAGCCCTTTGCCTCTGCCACCTGTTCCCTCCCAGCTTCCACCCCTCCCCCACCCACCTAACTTCCCCATCTCAACGGGACTCACCTGTCACCTGCCAGCTTGCGCTCCTCCCCGACCCCTACATTTTTATTCTGGCTTCTACCCTCTTCCTCTCCAGACCTGATGAAGGGTCTCGGCCCGAAATGTCGACTGTTCATTTCCCTCCATTGAAGCTGCCTGACCTGCTGAGTTCCTCCAGTAGTTTGTGAATGTTGCTCCCGATTCCAACATCTGCAGAATCTTTTATGTCATTATTTCCTTTATTCGTCGTTTATTGGCTAATGAGGCGGCGGCCATCTGTACCTGTTGCTTTTTGTTTTCATTTTACCATTAGCTAACGGCAGCTTGGTGCAGTAATTTGTACTTCTTAACACTCTCCTTCACTGATCATTCAACGAAAGACCAGCCTGGCGTTTCGAACGCAAGAACAACAAACTGGGAGACCCGTTTGCAGCCCATCATATTCTCCTTCATTCACAACAGCGCTCTTAGTAGGACGTCGCCATTATATACAGACAATTGTTTCTATTCCCCATGCGTGACTTACCCAGTCTCCCAATATTTAATGGAAGAGTAGGGCGGGGACGTTCAATGTCACATCCTTCTCCACTCAATGTTTCATTCCCCCACACTCAGCAAGCCATTGGGCAAGTGGAATATTTAATTTTTAAGCTTCTTTTTTTTGTCATTTATTGGGACCATGCACGGCGTTTTGCACTTCCCCAAAAGATCTAGGACGGCCACTTCCAACGACTCATATCACCCTTTCCCATTTTCAATTACTACGGGACAATAAAAAGAAGCAATTCAAGCGTCTACGTTCCTCTTCACAACGGCAACCCACGTCAGCCATTTGCAGGATTTCATAGACTGCTGTACTCAGTATTGAATGGCAGAGTGGGACATCCATCAGTAGCTCTTCACCTTTCCATTCACCTATCATTCCTCCGCAGACTTGTATTTTCAAAACATCTTATTTATCTTACCGACATCCACCCCCCCCCCCCCCCCCCCAACACACACATCAGACACATTCCTCAGGCTGCTCTTCCTCCTTGTCAGCAGGTCCTGGTCTCGCTCAGAGACGTCCTTGTTCTGGCACAGGGGAGGCAGCTCAGCATCCTGGAGTCATTCTCACTACCACATAAACGCCTGTTTGTACGCCTGACTGGACTCCCCTATCACCATTGCTCCCATATACTTCGCCGTACCTCGCAGTACAGCAGAGCCAGTTGTGGTGCCACTTATCTGGCTGTTTCTTCTCTATTTTCCTCAGGGAGACCATTGGTACCCCCAAGAGTATCCAAACTGGTCGGAATGTTTTAATGGGGGAGAGCCACAGGAGACTCGTGCACTCTCTGCATGCCTCTCCTGGGGCTCATCCATTTACATGACTGTACGTTTGGTATGGCCACGTCCCTGAAACCACTATCTACGTTCCGCCTCATGTATGCACCTCAGTGTGTCCTACTGCCGCTCCAACCGATCCACGCCATCTGAGGGGCGGAAACTGGGCACACTTGGTGAAGCCGTAGTCGGCAGTGGCATGAGACAACTCCCAGGTCTCCCACATCTAACCGGAGGAACATATGACTCCACTGAATGACATTACTGAGAAACGGAGTAAAATAGCAGGAAGCGTTCCCCCATTTCATCAGGAGGCTTAAGTGCAGTTTAAAGTGGAAGAGATTTAAGGGCGAATTTGAGGAATATTTTTCCACGCAGAAGGTGTTTCGATTCTGGAAGACACCACCTGAAGGGGTAGTGGAGGCAGGTACACACAATGCTCAACAAGTATGTGGATGTATACAAAAAATATCACGAATAGAAGGCGGCACACCAAGTGCTGGGAAATGGGATTAACGTTGATCGGTAGTTAATGTTCGGCACTGACATGCTGGGCCAAAGGGCCCGTTTCTGTGCAGTATGACCCAGTGACGAGAAGCCATTTCATCTCATCCCCGTCCCTTGTTCTCAGACTGTGGCTCCCACTACTGGACTCCGCAGAGTGGGCAACCATCCTCCCTGCATCCTGACCGTTGAGCCGTGGAAGAATTTCTTGGATTGATGAGATCCATTTCCCTCAATTTCTGGTGAATACCAGCCTGGTCGACTCCCTCCATCACCGCAAACTTGTTACCTCTGGTATCACTCCGTAAATCTTCTGCGGATTCCTTCTGATAACGTCTTCCTTTAAGGCTACGAGAACTGCACATAATAGTCCCGAGATCCCACACACCTCCAGTAAGACATCTTTACCACGGTACTCAAGTCCGATCGTCATAAAGACAAGCATTCCAGTTTTCCTCAAATCAGTCGGACCAGGAGTGGGCCATCCAGCAAATAACCAGGTCACACGTGGAGACAACTCCCCGGACCCTGGTTAAACCACCCAACTGAAACTACTGGAAATGACATTGAAAGAGACCTTTCACCCCGGAGGCTGATGATTTGCATCAGGATGCCGTATAAGTGTTTACTCCGAACATTGAAAGACCATTCGGCCCCTCAGACTCACTGAATGTATCGAAGAAAGACCTTTCCCGAACCAGAAACAATATATGGCTACTTTCTCGTGGGACCGTGAGGTGGCATCACATACAAACCTGCAGAGAATCCTCAATATTCCTTCCTCAGCACGATGTGCTCCACACTGCCCATTCTACCAGCCGGGACACATCTCCTTGAAGAATCTCAGTGTCCTCCCCACGGTTGACTACACCTTCAGGTTTGGTGCTATCGGCGATATTGGAATTTCAGCTCCATACACCCAAGCACCAGAAATGAAAAAGTGAAACCAATATCGGTGGCCTTGACGGTGGATCAATTGGAAAATCCTCAGCACGATCACTTCAAAGCGAAACAACAAAAAAACATCCGTGTCCTGTTACAGAGAGGTCGATTTCCCCGTTCCTCCCTTTCACCCTGTCAGCCTGGTTCGAAGCCAGGAAATCATCCTTCTACATTCCGCCAGCTTCAACGGGATCCCACCACCACCAGCCACATCCTTCTCCTTTTCTGCTTTCCACAGAGACCATTCTCTCCGTGACACTCTGCTCCGCTCATCCCTCTCTTTCCACCCCTCCCCGTTCCCTGGGGCTTTGCCTCGCAAGCATAGGATGTGCAATACTTGTCCCAACACATACGCGTTCACCACCATTCAAGGACCTGAAGGACCCTTCCAGCTGAGGCGAACATTCACGTGCACCTCCTTCAACCTCACCTGTTGCAATCGGTGCTTTCGATGTGGTCTCCTCTATATCACCGACAACAAGAACAGACTAGGCCCTTGTTTTACAGGGCGACCGCGCTCAGTCCAAAACCGTCACCTTCAACTTCATCTTGCATGTCATTCCAACTCCCCTTCCCACTGCAGCACGGACCTCTCTATTCTCAGCCTTCCCACTGCAGCACGGACCTCTCTATTCTCAGCCTTCCGACTGCAGCACGGACCTCTATATTCTCAGCCTTCCTACTGCAGCACGGACCTCTCTATTCTCAGCCTTCCCACTGCAGCACGGACCTCTCTATTCTCAGCCTTCCCACTGCATCACGGACCTCTCTATTCTCAGCCTTCTTCACTACAACGATGATGCCAAACGCAAACGACAAGAGCAACAGCTCATATTCCACTCGGGTAGCCTACAAATCAATGGTTGGAACATTGGATTTTCCAGTTTGGGGTAACCCGCACCATCCGTGTTTCTTTACCATCGCAGTTCACTCCGTTTCTCGTCTCTTTATTCACATGTTCCATTTTATCCACCCCGCGACCTGTCTGAATCTGCCTCAGCTGGTACCATCTGCCCAACACCCAAACACCTGTCCCTCGGTTTCTCACCGCATTGGCCGACTTTCATTATCTCCCTCCACATCTGGTTCCATATCGTCCCTCCCTTATCAGGCTCCACGTATCATCTTGCAGCCTCTGTTTCTAACTTACCCCTTGCCCTCCCCACCTGGCCAGCGTCAATAATTACACCCCGCCCCTCTCTCCAACTGCCCATCATCCGCCACCTCATCTGGTTCCACCGATCAACTAGCAGACCTTGTCTCACCTCTCCATCTCTGTTCTTCATCCTGCCTCTCTTATTTCATTTTTCTCAGTCCCGATGCAAGCTGTAGACCAAAAAAGTCCACATCACAGATGCTGCTTGGCCCGGTGAATTCCTCCGGCAATTTGAATTTTACTCCAGATCCTGACAGCACGTGTCGTTGATGAAGTGAAGGGTGAAGAAATTGTGACTGTACATATAACTAATGAAAGAAACCACGCAAGCAAACCCCTGACTCAGGACCAGGTGGTAATTACTTTGTACAGAACTTTATTGCAAGCCAATTATGCTAAACAATAAGGGTAATGGTTGTATTAAGCAGTAAGTGTGAGGTTTGTCCTAAACAATCAGTGTGATACCTGTCTTTGAACCTCTTGATTGTAAATCAATTATACTGAACAATGAGTGCGATGTCTGTCTTTGAATCTCAGGAGCATGGTCGAGGCCGACGGAGCCGCATTCATTTAGTGCGCGTGACAATGTATGTATAAATATCTGTCTGCTCCCTTCCATTACGGAGACATCCGATAAAGACTTTACATGAGAGCCAGGAGAATTCTCCCTGGCGGTATACGGCTAATAAACGCGTGTTTACAGAATTAATCGCTGGCACTGTGTGATTTTGCAGCAAGCAGGAGTGGGAACTTAAAATTGGGATAACAATTTGGCGAGCCAGCCAGGAGTCAAAGAAGAGGTCTCGGAAGCGGCGTAAGCGATCGACGGGGATAACAACTACCTGAGACGGAAGGGCCCACAAGTTAAGATTCACCTTGATCCCTCTCAGTGAGTCAGACACCTGATCGATCCCTTCGCTTGTCGAATATCCTCTGACGGACTCCTCGTGAACGTGTCTGAGTGCCACAGGTAGGAGGAGGTGAGAGTCCTCCGGATTAATTATCTGAGGTTCGAGTCCTCGCAGTAATAAACAGAAAGGGGCTCGAGTCCCCAGTTTTAGGTTTCAAGTTTTGAGCTCTAAGTTTTGAGATCGGTTCTCCGCTACTACCACCCTGCCTTAGACCGGTTCTTAAGAGGGGAAATCTCCCAGTGGAAGGTCAGGAACATAAAGTGGGTGAAGTAAAGAGACCGATCTTATAGATAATTGTAATGATTTGTACCTTAAGGTCGAAAAATGAGAAAAACTTCCGTAAATTATCGGCATGCCTCAATAACAAATTGGGAAATGAAATATGGCTATTCGGGGGAACTTGGGATGTGCATAAGTGCCTAAAGGCAGAAAAGGCGATTTGGGAACGGAATACAGGGGGGAAATGGAAAATATTAATGTCTACTTGGAGAGAAAACGGCCGAAGAACTAACAAATAGATCGAAACAGAGTAGTTGGGAACATAATGCGCGCAGAAGGGGGATTAGTGTATATGATGAAAAAGGAAATCCAAAGAGTTGGGAAGTTTTGAAATTTCAGTGTGGAGACCACGATTCTGAGAGAAACAGAAGGGAGAGGGAAGGGGTAGATCAGAAAAAAAATGGAAAACGTTGCAATAATAATAGAAAAAATAAGTATAAAGTGGAGGTAGCTCCCAACATGTCTGGCGTGCCTCTGTTGTTCCAAAGTAATGACGGACGAAAATGAGGAGGATTGGATGGTCCAACCCACAGCCCCTAACTACCCCCAATTTCACTGCCTACCCCATATAATGTAACAAGTCTGCAAACCGTTCCGCTCTCACCACTAACGACTGCTTGCCAAGTCCCGCCCCAAGGACAATCCCATAACCCTATTGTGTCCCGAACTATAAATCAGCTTAGACGGCGAGGAAGCCCACATACTAATGGTTCTAAGGCCACAGACAAGTGACGGAACTATTCGGTAGGGGACAGACCTTTAGTAGATACTCAGACGGACACCGATTATGACTCAGATTCTACCCCTGATAAAGACGACCCTAAAGATCCCGGCCCACCACTTATGTTGAATAAAGTAAAATGAGCCAAGGCTAAAAGAGAATTCCCCAATAGGAGTGTTCCCAATCCCGAGCACTAATCCTACGATCCAAATATACACCCCTTGAAAGCCTCAGGAGCTGTGCCTAACCATCAGTCAAGAGCCCAACCGTAAAACCAACTCGGAGGATTTTACTTAACGCACTCCATCCTTGAGGACACGTAATACCTCCGCAGAAAGTAAAACGAACCCAGCGCCAGGTAAAATTACTGGGAGCCCATTTAAGTGCAACTGAGCGACAGCTCACTCCTGAACGTATTACACCCATCATTGCTACCCTACCGCCCTCTTACACCGAAGGGTATGCTCGCCTTTTAGGTTTGGTAACTTTCTGCAGACAATGGCTATCTAAGATGGCCCTCCTTACTAAGGAACTCACACCCCTGGCTTCAAGCCAGTCCGTGTGACTTTTTGAATTTACAGAGGGACTAAAGGAGGCCTTTGATAAGCTCATACAGGCCCTTTCCAGCGCCCCGGCCCTGGGACGCCCTCTATATGATCGCCCATTTCAGCTTTTTGTAAATGTTATGGAGGACTGCGTTGCAGCCGTCCTTACTCAAACCCATGGGGATAGAAAAAGACCGGTGGCATATTACTCCACTCAGCTGAAACCATTTGCTAGGGAACTCCCACCGTGCTCACAGATGCTTCCAGCGATCACCTCCCTGGTAACAGCGGCATACAATATAACCCTGCCAGTCAGGGTTGTCAGTGGTTGTTTATTCCTCCCATACCGTAACGGCACTCCTGACCTCCCATCAGACGCAACACCTTACCCAGGCCCGCTTAAAAAGATATGAGGTAGCGCTCCTGAAAAAACCGCTCCTCACTTTTGCCTACTTCACCACCATTAACCCTGCCACCTTTCCCGAGGCCCCACCTGAGGATCTTGCAGATCCACCACATGACTGTTTTATGCGGAACCACATTTTTGACTGCACCCTCTCCGGACCTTTTGGATAAGACCATCCAGTCAGCAGAATCAAACCTGTATGTCTAGGGTAGCTATCCGTTTCTGAACAGGGAATCCGTCTTTGCTGCGATGCCATAGTAAACGACTCCCATATTGTGGAGTCTGCATCTTTGCAGCCCCCAGTCTCTGCCTAAAAAGCACAGCTCCTTGCCCTGACCAGAGCTTGTATTTTAGCCAAGGACAAAGAAGCTAACATCTTCACTGATTCCCGCTATGCTGATGGAGTTGCCCATGACTTTGGCTAACTCTGGGCGCACAGGGGATTTCTGACCTCTACAGGTAGCCCCATACAGAATGCGGCATACGTAAAGAACCTCCTTCAAGCCACTCTCCTCCTTAATAAATTAGCCATCATTAAAAGATCAGCTCACTTCTAAGACGCCTCCCTGAGAATATGTATATGGAAAGGTTAGGAGAGTAAAGGATTGTGAGCCTTGAGACATGAATTAAAGGGTACATCACTATGGCTGTAATAGACTGCTTTAAGTAGCTGTGCTTCGCTTTCCAGTGCCTTGCTTCAGAGATTTTGCTTGCTTCAGCTAGTTTTCTTCTGCCTTGAGGTATGATGATACCAAGTACAATCAGTTCCTGTCTCAGCAAGTCTGCACAATTGACTCTTGCTCCACTAAACTGACCCTAAACCCACCATGAGAAACCTTATGTATGCAAAAATAACCGGTGAAACGATTGTCTCAAAAGATTAAGGAACTATAGCTTTAGTAACTTATTAAAAGTAAATTCCTTTGTCTGTAACCAGTCACGATGTAGAAAATAAGTGCCATGCTGCCTCACTAATGCATGATAATTCCTTGTATAGTAATTGTTTGCACCTCTGAAAAAGTATAAGTACGTATGTAGATCAATGAATCTCAGAGACCACCCGGTCCGGGACGTAGGTGCCTGGCTTGGTGCTCTCTCGTCGGATCCAGTAATAAAGAGATTGAATGAGAGCAGTGGTATTTTTAGTCTTCTCTCCGACCGAATTCGACAGTCTGGACAGGATCGTGGGCCGAAGGGACTGTTCCTGTGCTGTACCTCGTTTTCCTACCCAGGTCTCTGGATCTGTGAATTGAAACCTTAAACAGCGTAAAGTGACTCTACCGACTTCAGATAATTTAAATTCAAAGTCAAAGTCGAGTTTATTTCCGCATGCACAAGTACACGAAGGCACAGATGCAATGAAAAACGTACTTGCAGCGGAATCACAGGCACATCGCGTTATATAAGCAGCATTCGCAAGTAAAACAAATTAAACATAAATTATACATAATTTGTCCAAGGATAAACTCTCATTTAGAACAAAACAAATTCACAGAGTTGAGACGATATTTCTTCCAGTTCACAACTTGCGGCCCGAGCTGCCATCTTTTCTCCAGTGTGTTTGGAGTGGAGAGACGGAGTTGGTTCAGACGGAGGAGCAGCGCGGATTTCTCAGCTTCATTCCGCGCTGAGCGCATCTTCCAATGAGAGTGAGGGGAGATTTCACCACTTCCTTCAGCTGCTCCCTGAACTTGGACTGGGTCACCGCGTAAAGAGCCGTGTTTGTGCAGCAGCTCAGGAGCTGCAGCATGAAGCTCAGTTCAATTATGGCATCAGGTGGACGCCCAGCAGCAGAAATGTAATACATTCGGAGCCACAAAGAATTCACCGTAAACAGGGCCCACAACAGGAGGAAATTCCCCGACACAACTAACAGTAAAATGAGGGCTTTCCTGCGGATCTCCATCTCCGGGTCTCTGGGACTATCCCCACTGCTGTGATCCCGGAGTCTCCTGCGGGCTCTGCTCGCCACTAAAACGTGTCTGATGGTCAAAGCATTGAGCAGGAGAATGAGGACAAATGGGATCACAGGAGTGAGGAGGTAATGGAGGATCTCGACAGCGGTCCAAACCACTGACGACACAACGTCGCCTCTTGCAAAGCAAAACCAAGGAAAATAATCAAACAGATACTCTCCTGAGAGCATGTTATACCAGAACACGTTCTTTAAACAGCTCAGCACGGTCATCGTGCCCAGAACCACAGCCGCCTTTCTCCCGGTGCAAAATTTCGCTTTCAGCTTCTGACAACGAATGGCCACAAACCGATCAAAGGTGAAAGCGACGGTGAACCAGACATAGCAGTCGGTGGATGCGTAAAGCAGGACAGCGTGGATATCACACACGGGGATGTAGCGCAGGAAACCAAACGTTTCCCAATAAACTATTGGAATCTGCCTCAGTATCACGTCGAGGACAACGACCAGTAGATCCGCCGTTGCCATGTCCACCAGGTAGCGACTGACGCCGTTGGAGAGACGGCACTTTCCCCGCGACAGGACCGCAATCGTCAGCACGTTCACTGTGAGGAGGGAAATAAACATAAACATGACAGAGGGGTTAGACCAACGTCAGCAGATTCACACAGAGAGAAATCAAATGTAGAAAAACCTATTCTTCGATTCAGAGTTGGAGGTGGTTGTACCCGACACCGGGGTTGTCTGCTGGAGACGGGGATTATAGGTCACTGAAATCAACCAGTAACTGGAAAATAACGGCATCACCTCCACCAACAGACAGCTGAGAAGCGGTGGTTCCGTGGTCCGGTAAAGTTGCCTGACAAGTGAACAATGCATTCCGCATTCCAGTTCATAAAGCACAAAGTCGTCACGATCTGAGCTTCCGTTGAGGGAGAGGTGATATATTGACCTGGTCAGTATGCGGAATCAGCCGAGGCCCCTGATCCAGATCATTGCTCAGTGCGCTGTGAGAGCGTCGCTGATCATTTTGTGGTGACCGGGGTCAGTGTGGGTTGGTTGACCTGGAAAAACCTCTTGCTCTTTATGCAGCGACTTTGTGTTAGTTATGGGTGAATCATCCCAGGGTTCCCCATCTATTTATTACCCTGTGGACAGCGTCAGTGCTTCGGGGCCGCCACCTGCTACTGGCTGTGAACATGACGCAGACACACTGGAGATTGTGGTGAACTTTGCCCAGGTCCCCGGCGGAGCAGTGTGATTCAGCCGCAGATAGTGAACGGCAGTGGGGATGGGGGCGGTCGGAAACTACCAGAGCTTTCAGATTGAGTTTAGACCATGATTAATGCAACAATATCAGTTTACTGATTGCCGCAGAGAGTTCCGACGGCTGGGATCACCAGACACGACAACAGTGAGGACAGCATGAATTAGGAGAACGGCTGTGCAGATAGCAATGGTTCATCGAACAATAAATGTAGTTGGGGAAGTGTCAGCAATATAAGGACATAACATCGAGAAACGAAAGATAAACCACACGGAGATAAACGCCATTCAAGGTGTTGATGCCCGCATACGGACCAGGTCTATGCGTGATATATCCCTCAAACGGAGCTCAGTTAGTGAGGACGTTCCGCTTTATGAACCGGCACCCATAAACCCGGTAAAGTGGTCTGGTCCAGCCACCAGACCACTTTACCGGAACTCATGACAACACTTCTCAGCTGTTTGTTGGTAAAGTTATTGGACAGTGACTTACCCGGAAGAGCAACAAGAGCGAGGCTGGGATAGTAGACGAGCTGAATAGTCATGACTAAATAGAAGATCCGATCGCCTACTTTTATCCAAGGAGAATCAGAAAAAATATTGTCAGCATACAGGAAGACACGCTTCCTCAACGTAACATCCCACTCTCCTGTTTTCCCATCCCGACCCATTCCTGCAACACCTCAATGTTCCCAGATTACAATCGGTGACTGGACCTTCACACTCTACTATTTACAGATTCCATCCGTTCATGTAAAATCCCACATTAGTGTTCGCAGCTCCCCAGTTATCTTCTTCCTCTGTGGAGCTGCTACTCTCTGTCAGTGACGGAGGTCCTGCTCCCACTCATCGAAAGGAACAGTTTTAAAATGCAGTGGAGAAAACCCTGGTGACACAATCGGGCTCCGTGCAGATGTACGTTAATTACGCTCACTGAACAAACATCTAAGGTTAACTCCTTTGCATCCGAACAGTTAGAGCAACACGTGAAATGAGCATGTGATTTGGGTGATGCTATCCAGGATTTATATCAATCCAAACTCTCCACCTCATAATATACCTCGTTATGACCTTTCACCTCTCTGTCGGCCTGCACTGTATTTTTTCTGTAAATGTAACACTTTAATCTGCATTCAGTTATTGTTTCTGCTCGTACTACCTCAGAGCAGTGTTGTAATGAATTGATCTGTATGAAAGATGTGAAATACAATTTATTTTCACTGTAACTTGGAATATGTGACCATAATAAACCAAATGAGCACTGCTCAGTGAGATGGACTTATAGGGTCAGGTAGCTATCAGAATGGTGTCCGGACCTGTGATACGAAATTCTGAGGAATTGAACAGTTCTCGCAAAGTGAAAGACCCAGATGAATCCCTTCTGTGATGAGAGGATAGAGATCGAAACTCGGGAATTTTGAGTCATTTAATCCGAAGTAGTTGCGAAGGGGGTGGCTGGAATGCATGATTCAGACTCTGGTGGCAGACACTTTGGAAATTATGCGAGGTCAATTTGTTTTATTGGGACAAAATCTATGTAAAAATCCCACCCATCAGATCCGGTTTAAAAGACCTTCAACTCACCGTAATCTGATAACATCTTGTTTATCACGCACATACATGGGAAAAAAGGTTTTTGAGATCAATCCTGTCTGTGCCTCTCCTAATCTGGCCGATTTCTTTCAGATCACCTCGCAGGGAAACAAGCCCAGCCCATCCAATCTATCGCCATAACCTCCCATCCAGGAAAAATCCCTGCGATTGTCATCTGCTCTCTTCCCAGCAGAATCGCATCCCTCCTGTGCTGTGCGACCAGAATTGCACACACGGTTATAAATGCAGGTCGCACCATACGTTCCATCTTATATTCCCTGTTCAGACCTATGAAGACTGGCATGCTGCATGTCTTCCTCACCACCCTGTCAACCTCTGCAGCCACTTCAGGCAGGCCTCCACTTGCACCCCAAGAACCCTCTGTACATCAACACTGTCAAAGGTCTAGCCATTCACAACATTTTGTCTCTTTACATTTGATCTCCCAAAGTACTATACCTCAAATTGGGCAGGATTAAACTCCATCAGCCTTTACTCCGCCCATACCTGCAACTGATCTGTATCACGGTAGTGTAGCGGTTTCCGTAACACCATTATAGTGCCAGCGACCCGGGTTCAATTCCGGCCGCTGTCTGTCAGGAGTTTGTACGTTTTCCCCGTGTCTGCGTGGTTTTCCTTCGGGTGCTCCGGTTTTCTCCCACATTCCAAAGACGTACAGGTTAGGAGCTTTGGGCATGCTTTGCTGGCGGCGGAAGAGCGGCGAAACTTGCAGGCTGCCCCAGAACACTCTGCACAAAAGATGCATTTCAATGTGTGTTTCAATGTACATGTGACTAATAGAGATATCTTAGCTTATTTTCGGCAATCTTCTGCATTATCAACAATCCTTTTTATCGTCTGCGAAGTAACTAACTCGTCGATCAACTTTTTCATCCAGGATATTTTGATATATCACAATTATAAACTGCATCGTTCCATCTACTGAGCCCTGCAGAACACCACATGTCAAAGACCTCCAGACAGAATTTGCCCCATCGACCACTACCCTCTGTCTTCCATGGGCAAGCAAATTCTGAATCCAAACAGCCATTTCACCATCGATGGCACGCAGCGTAATCTTCTGGATGAGCCAACTATGAGGGATCTTGCAAGATGTCTGACGAAAATCCGTGCAGACAACATCGACATCCCTGCCTTCATCAGCGAAATTGGTCACTTCCTGCAAGTACTCAATCAATTTCGTGGACATGTCTTTTCCCGCACGAAGCCACGCTGACTGTCCTTAATTAGGCCAAGTTTTCTCAAATGCCTATATATTCCATCCTTAAGAATCCTCTCCAATAGCGTCCCTACCATTGACTTGAGACTCACCGGTCTATGGTCCAGGAATATCCCTATTTCACTTCTTGTTTGAAGAAACAACATTAGCTCCTCGCCATTCCTCTTGCACCTCGCTAGTGGCTGGTGTGGATCCGAAGATCTTGATCAACGCCTCTTCAATCTCATGTCTTGCCTCTCTCAATAACATGGGGTTTATTTAATCACGCTCTGGAGACTTCTCCGGCATTTTATGTTTTCAGCCGAGGATGAAGGTTCTGACTATCTGGATTAGGTATGCATCTCATAACCTCAAACATTTCTATCAGATCGGCCTTTAGCTTCTTAACACTCCAGAGGGAACAATCCACATTTGTCCACCCTCTGCTTGTCGCTAATACTCTCCAATCCAGGCAACATCTTGGCGAACATCTTCTGCACCATCTCGAAAATTGGCACATCTTTCCTATGGTGTGACCACCAGAACTGCACACTGTTCTCTAAGTGCGACACAACTGATGTCGTAAACAGCTGCAGTATGACTTTCAAACACTTTAACCGCCACGGCGGATGAAGGCAAACATGCCGTACGCCTTTTTAGCACCCTATCTGCTTGTGTGGCCACTATCAGGAAACAATGCACTTGAACCCCAATATCCCCCTGTACATTAGTGCTGTTAACTTTCTTGTCATCAATTGTGTACTTTCCCCTTACGCTTGAGCTCCCAAAGAACAATACCTCTCACTTTCCCGGATAAACTTCATCTGCAATTTCTAAGCCTCTCTCAGCAACTGATCTGTATGCCGCTGTATATTTAAACAGCCGTCCACCCTGCTCACAACGTCGCCAATCTTCGAGTCAACTTCAAAATTACTACCCACCCATCTACATTTCCATCCAAGTTCTTTTCATGTATCAAAAAGAACAGAGGACCGTACACTGAACCCTGCGTAGCATCACTGATCGTGGAGCATCGGGGAAGGGAGATGGAAGGAGGGAGGGTGGGAAGAGGGAGGGAGTGAGAGAGAGATTGAGGGAGGAGTGGGGTGAGATGAACGTAATGCAGGGACCATGGAGTCAATGAATAATACAGCACGGAAACAGGCGATTCGGCCAGATTACTCCTTAGCGACCACAGCATCCTGTCTGCTGGTCCCAGTTGACCGTGTTCAGACCATATCCCTGCAAGCCCTTCCCGTGTCCAAATCACTCTTACATGTTTCAATTGTGCCCACCTCAACAACTTCCTCTGGCAGCTTATTCCAGGTACTCACTACCCTCTGTCTAAATAGGATAACTGTCAAGTATCTTTTAAATCTCTCCCCTCTTATCTTGTGTCTGTGCCCTCTAGTTTTGGACTCCTCAACCCTGGGGAAAAAATGACAATGACCGCCCATCTGATCCATACTCCACATGATTTTATCAACTTCTATGAGGACTCTCCTCATTCCCCTGCGCTCCAGGGAATAAAGATCCCACGTGGACAACCTCTCCCTGTGACCCAGGCCCCCTCGTCCAGGCAGCGGCCTCGTCAATCACTTCTGCACCATCTCCAGCTTGACAGTGTCTTTCCTTTCTTTCTTTTTCAATCTTTTTATTAGTTTTCAAATGAATACAGATTAGTATGTAACATCAATGTTTGTACATGTAATACAAAGAGATCAGGAGAACAATCATGACGTGGATAATCATAAATAACAATAAAGTATTAAAAAATCTGTAGATACAACGATCTCTTAGCGAATGAATTTAATATAAAAGAAAGGAAATAAAAAATATTTCATATATAAATAAAATGAAAGAGAAAAAAATCACCAAATCAATACGAAAAATTATAAACAATATATCAAACCAAATTAAACTAAACAGAAACATTTAAAAAAAAACATAAAAAAAAGACTGGACTAAAATTTCTCAGTAGAAACAGAACAATATTATGTCGTCAACCCCGTTCGTCTAAGTTGCAAATTTATTGAAAGGGTATCTATATCATGTCAAAATATTGAATAAACGGACTCCAAATATCTTCAAATTTAAGCGAAGTATCAAAGGTACCGTTTCTAATTTTTTCCAAGTTTAAACATGATATAGTTTGGGAGAACCATTGAAAAGTAGTAGCGGGTATGGGATCCTTCTGTCGTCCCGAAATCAATTTCCCTATCCGTCCGCTGTAAATAACAGTGCCACGAGGTCGATTCGAACAAATACCTTTATTAGCAGTGCACCGCCAGGAGAATTCTCTTCAGCACTCGCTAAGAGTCGCTTCCCGAGTTTTCCACGAACAAAGGGCAGACAGACATATATACAGGAATTGTCACGCACATCCCATGCAAACGGCGCCGCGAGTTTCGCTCAAGCTATAGAGATCCAGAGACAGCTATCACACCTTTTGTCTTAGTATAATTGAGTTATAATCAAGGCTTTCAAAGGCAGGTATCACCCTTCATTGTTCAGACCAAGTCTCCACCTCGATGTTAATTACACTCAGTATCGCCACCGTTTGACATATCGGAATGGTTCGTTACCCGAAACAAAGGCAGTTAACATACTTAACATTCCAACCTAACTAGTGGGTCAGCAGCTTGCTAGTCCTTGCTAACGAAATATAAATGCATATATATATTTTGTTTGCCAGTTATAGGTATGGTCACAACTCTTAACCCTTCACTTCCTCATTCCCTCCTTTTTATCATTTCATGATAAACTAGAGCAGCGCTGAGAACTGGGCCGAGAGATTATTAATAAGGACTTTGTCATAGGTATTTAGACAGGCCAGCACCACACAGCATACTATTATAATCACGATTAGTCCCACAGCTCCATGCAGCAGGAAGGATGCTAACGACCCTCCTAGCAGCCACCCCAGCCAACTTGTCCCTCCTGTGAATCCCTGTCTAAAGCTATCTACTTGCGTCTGAATATCCTGAATGGCATGGGAGATGTTGTCGGACTCGTCTCTCACGTTGGTGATACATTTGTCCCCAACTATAGCACATACTCCTTCTTGCTGAACCAACTGGTAGTGCACAGCATACCGGGTCTGCTGGGCATAAAGTCGAAGCTCTGCCAGTTCCCGGTTCACTGCCTTCAGGCCCTCCGTAGTACTGTTTCCCAGTGCAGCCAGTCCACAAATAAGGTAGTTCCGTTTTTTTGCCGCTATAGTTCCTGTCGAACCCCCCAGAAAGAGAGTACTCAGGAATGTATAGCTTAACGATGCTAAGGGAGATCCCAGTGCCAAAGGATCCTTCAAATCCTCACAGAACTCCTCACTAACTGACCGCACCACAAGTCTTCGTCAGACATGAGCCTTCTGGGGGCAGAGGACCGTGACCGGCCCGATCGTTCCCATTGCAAACCATGCTGGCAGACTGTGGGTGGCAGTGGTGTAAGTGCCATTAAAGAGAAACACATACCCTCCCTTAGTCCGGTAGTTGTTTACATTACCCGCTTGCCGTGGACTGGGCATTTGAGAATACCAAGAGATCCCAGCAACATTTCCCCCATGCTCCCTCAGGTATTTCTCCCTGGTTAGCCATTCTAAAGAGACATTAGAAAATCTCACATGGGTCCCGTTCCCTTCTCCACAAACCCATCGCTCTCCTGCAAGTAACGTAGCACACCTGGTGGCAGCGCACTCACAGCTAAACCATCCCTCTTTAAACCCGCAATTCCTCTCTGTACAGGTAGTGGCGGCACATGCTATCGTATGCTGTACAATTGCTAGCCCACAACCCCACCCAATGCCGGTGAAACAGTGGGAGAAGGACTGTTGGTGGGCTGTACTACTAGGTCCTGTTACTGTTCCTTACAAGCATTTATCCGGCAGCCCCCTCCTGTAATTTCCCATCTGTCCAACACACATTGTTTATGAAAATTCATACTTTAAGAGGGCCCTGGGGCTCCAGCTTGATGTGGCTATAAAAAGGCCCTCCACTGACTCTGCCAAGGGGTAACAAACGGTAAGATTCCCAAGTAGCTGCATATGTATTTTGTAAAACAAGTTATCCTCCAACGCCCACACAAGAGTACTGGTAAAGGTGAGGAGTCCGAATTTAAAAGGTATTAGCTTTCCTCCGGTGGCCATCGTTTACAGTCGCTCAGACGAATCCGACTTTCCTGGCCTTTTACTTTCACAGCTGTCGGTGTTTGGAGTAGTATCTGGAAGGGGTCTTTCCACCGAAGTCCCAGTTTTGGGCGCTCCCAATCCCGTATCAGTACCGAGTCTCCGTTTTCCAGGTCAGGCAATTCCGTGTTCTGCCCTTCAGGTGGTTTAAAGGCACTCTCCACCTGCGAATGAAGAATCTTTAAAGAGGACGTAAGTTGTCTGAAATACCTTTGTAGTTCATCCCCCATGATATTAAGGTCAACCTGTTCGGGGGGTTGGGTGGCGGCCTCCCATGGGGTTCTTTCTGGACGCCCATAGACGATTTCAGCAGCCGATACCCCGGTGGCTGACTGGGGGGAGATTCTCATATGGTATAATGCTAAGGTGAGAACCTTCAACCAGTTTGGCCCTGTCTCTGACACTAACTTAGTTAGTTTATTCTTAAGGGTGCAGTTAGCTCTTTCTACTACACCCGCTGACTGAGGATGGTAGTTGCAGTGGAACTGCTGTTCGATATGCAGTGCCTCGCACAATTCCTTATTTGTTTTTTCCTATTAAGTGGGGGCCATTGTCAGAACTTATCCGTCGGGGTACCGCAAACCTTGGTAAAAACTCTGTGAGCAATAATTTTACCACTGTTGAGGCCTTAATGTTGGTGGTTGGAAAAGCTTCCATCCATCTACTAAATACATCAACAATAATAAGACAGGACTTGTAACAATGTACACACGGTAATTCAATAACGTCGAGTTGTATACATTCAAAAGGATCACCTGGCAAGGGCGTTTTGTCTGGGGTGCACTTCATCCCTTTCCCAGAATTGGTTTGTTGGCATATCAAACACTACTGTATTTTGCCTTGTGCTGCTTCCTCCAATCTGGGGTGCCACCAGGTACGTAATAAAATGTTACTCTCATTCCCTCATTGCCAAGGTGGGTGTCAGAATGAAGGCAGTCAATATGCATTGGTAACAAAGAATCAGGTATACATACCTGACCGACTGGAGTAACCCAGAGGCCGTGTAGCGCAGAGTGCGTACACCCGTGAGCCTTCCACATTTGTTTTTCTGAGTCAGGGAGTCCCCCTGTAAGTGCTACCCAGTGACCATGTCTGGGGTGCCCGGCGTTGCTATCTTGGCTTGCAAACAACTGCTTGTTTTTCCATAGTGGAAACGGTTTTAGACCCCTGGCGTGCTGCCAATTTCGCTTCTGTATCCGCCCTGTTATTGCCCTGGGTTATTAGGGAGGCATCTGAAAGGTGAGCGGAGCATTTAATGATGGCCAAATTGTTTGGGAGGAGGATGGCTTGGAGGAGGTTTTTTCACATAAACCGCATTCTGTATGGGGCTACCTGTAGAGGTCAGAAATCCCATGTGTGCCCAGAGTTGACCAAAATCATGGGTAACTCCAAAAGCATAGCGGGAGTCAGTGAAGACATTAGCTACTTTGTTCTTGGCTAAAATGCAAGCTCAGGTCAGGGCAAAGAGTTCTGCTTTTTGGACAGAGACTGGGGGCTGCAGAGATGCAGATTCCACACTCTGCGAGTCGTTAACCACGGCATAGCCGCTAAGGCGGATGCCCTGTTCAGAAATGTAGGAACTACCGTCGACGTGCAGGTTTAAGTCGGCTGACTGGATGGCCTTACCTGAAAGGTCCGGGCGGGGTGCAGTTAAAAAGTGGTTACGCATTAGACAGTCATGACGTGGGTCCGCAAGATCCTCAGGTGGGGCCTCTAGGAAGGTGGCAGGATTAATGGTCGTTCAGTAGGCAAAAGTGATGAGTGGGTTATTCAGGAGTGCTACCTCGTATCTGTTTAAGCGGTCCTGGGTGTTGCGTCTGATGAGAAGTTAAGAGTGCCGTTACGCTATGGGAGAAATAAACCATCACTGCCTGTTGCAGGGTTATACTGGAGGCTGCTGTTACTAGGGAATAAATGGCTGGAAGCATTTGTGAGCATGGTGGAAGTCCCCTTGCAACTGGGTCCAGCCGAGTGGAGTAGTATGCCACCGGTCTTTTCCTATCCCCATGGGTTTGAGTAAGGACGGCTGTAGCGCAGTCCTCGAGAACATTCACGAAGAGCTGAAATGGGCAATCATATAAAGGGCGTCCCAGGGCCGGAGCGCTCGGAAGGGCCTGTTTGAGGCTATCAAAGGCCTCACTTTGTTCCTTGGTAATTTCAAAGGGTCCCACGGACTGGCTTGAGGCCAAGGGTGTGAGGTGCTTAGTAAGCAGCGCCACGTTAGGTAGCACTGTCTGCAGAAATTTACTAACCCTAAGAAGGCGCGCATACCCTTTGGGGTAGTGGGCGGTGGGGTGGCAATGATGGGCGTCATACGTTCGGGAGTGAGCCGCCGCACTGTAGCACTTAAGAGGGTGCCCAGAAATTTTACCTGGTGCTGGGGTCGTTTTACTTTCTGTGGAGGTATTACGAATCCTCAAGAGTGGAGAGCGTTAAGTAGTCTATTCGTGTCCGCGATGTTGCCGGGCTCCGAGGGGCTTGCTAGTAAAAGGTCATCTACATACTGGACAATGGTGGATTTATCAGAAAGGTGCAACCCTTGGAGTTGAGTATGTAAAACTTTGGAAAAAGTAGTCAGGAAGTGTATAAAACCTTGCGGGAGGAGCGACCAAGTGTATTGCTGACCTTGGAAGGTGAAAGCAAACAGGTACTGCGAGTCGGGAGAGAGAGTTGCGAAAAATGCATACTGCAAGTCCACAATGGTAAAATTGCAAGAGTCGGCAGGGATACTGCTGAGAATGGTAGCTGGATTCAGGACCACGGGATGTAGTGGCTCCACCACCTCGTTGACCTTACGTAGGTCTTGTACAAGGCGCCATTCTGTTCGTCCGGGTTTGGGGACGTGTAAAATGGGGGTGTTACAAGGTGATTGGCAACGAACCAGGATGCCCTGTTTGCAGAAGGAATCTATTGACTGAGTTATTCCGTCGACAGCCTCTCTCCGAAGGGGATACTGTTGGACGGAAGGTAGTTGTGATCCCGGTCTTACATGGATCTGGACTGGGGTCACTGGGGTGTATCCTGCCTCCGACTTCGATGCGTCCCTTAAATCGGGGTGGGTTCATCCGAAGGGAATCGATGGGGCCGGTGATGGTGTAAACAGCCCGTCACCGAGAAAGGGACAAGGTAATAAGTCAGTGTCCCCACTGGCAAGCCTGAGGAACCCCGAAAAGGCCTTTGTCTGCCTGTACCTCAAGCCGGTGGGCTAGGAATCCCAGTTCCTTTGGTCTATGTCCCTCGTTAACTGACAGGGTAATGTGAGGGGACATCAAGCCTGACTGATTGCACAATTCATTAGGCACTTGGACTAGAAGTGCTTCCCCTTCCTTTCCCACTGCTTCCCCTAAAATAGTGACGGTCACCATGCTACCCAGGAGAGGAGCATACAACCCTTCTCGTTCCCTGGAGGCCCCAGTGGGGTCGTAAGCTAGAGTCACATGCGGGTCAGTGGTTTCCGAGTGTGGGTCAAACTCGCTGCTCGTGAGGTTCACCGTCCACCACTGAGGAGGCTGGTGAATCCAGAGGATCCTATGGTTTTTAGGACCAGTAATGGTAATACCGTCATCCAGGCATTGTATTTTGAGTTGCAAGGAGCAGAGCAGGTCCCTCCCGGCTAGGTTAACCCCCAGGCTTGTGGTTACTGCAAACTGGATCAGGCATTCCCGATCTTCAAATTTATCTTGTAAGGGTTCAGTTAAGGGGTAGGATCTTTCCTGTCCCTCCAGTCTGCTCAATGGAACTGAAGCAGTGGACAGTTTAAAATCATGCTGATTAATACAAGGGGCTTCAAGGTCGAAGTATTTGCTCCCGTGTCTATCATAAAGGGAATAGGCTTTCCTTCAACTAAGAAATTGACGATGGGTTCATCGTCCGGGTTATCGGTGAGGGCAGGGTACATGGAGAGGCTACTCTCCACGTCTAGTCAGGCAGAAAACGGGTTGTTGGTTGAAAAAGGTTGTCGTCTACCAGGGGGTCTGGTCTGCCGATGCCGGTAGTGGGGAAGTCCCTCCGCCAATGGTCAGTTGCTTCACAAAGGTAGCATCCCTTCGGCCTGCCGCTCGCCAGTGTGGGTTGTTGGGGTCCCCTGGGTGCAAGGTAATTAGGGGAGGGTGGTGGTGGTGGCTCACAAGGGGGGCCGTTCACTGGGACTCTTAAGTCATTGGGGTACACTGGGTATCCTTTACCGGACCAGTCAACTCCTTCCAGAACGTAATATTGCCGCTGCATTTGATAGCCCGTATTGACGGAGTTGGAAGGTTGGGGCCGAGGGGCGTTTCTGCACCATTTCCTTTTTTGCCTTTGTGGCTTTCGACTCGCGCCCGTTACACCAGAAGTGGACTAGCGCCCTCCTCATGGCTTGTCGTGTGTGGTCACGCCAGTTCATGTCATTAGTGCGGATAACTGAGGCCACTCCCGCAGGTATGCATTGTAATAGGAGGGCGTTAAACTAGAGGTAGGCATTGCCTCTGTTGTAGACATCTTCCCCCGCAAAGGTACCATAAAGTGAACAGAAACGGTCCCAAAAGTCTGGGCCGTCCTCACCTTGTTTCGGTCGGCATTCTAAAACTTTAGTTACGTCATAAGGCTGTTGGAGGGTTTGACGAAGGGCAGTTCTAATAGTGGCCACCTGATCCTGAGGCCGGACGGCCGCCTGAACGGTCTGCATAGTTCCCCAGGTAAGGGTCATGAAAAAAAGACTGAAAAGGTCTTGTGGGGCGGCGTGATACATCTGAATTGATCCAATCACTAAATCTATGAAATTTACCGGGTTGGTTTTACGGTTGGGGCCTGACTCATGATTCAGCACATCTCCTGAGGCTTCCAAGGGGTGTAAATTTGGATTGTAAGTTTAGCGCTGGATTGGTCTTCATCAGGATTGGGAACACTCCTGTTGGGGAATTGTTTCTTAACCTTGGCTCCCTTAACCCCGTAAAACATGGTTGGTAGGCTGGGAACTGTAGGGTCGCCATAATCAGTGGTAGAATCAGAGTCGGTGTCCATCTGAGAATCTATTGAAAGACCGTCCCTTGCCAAAAATCTTCGTCGTTTGTCTGTGGCCTTAGAGCCACCTGTCTGTGGGCTTTCCCTTCGACTAAATCGCATCCTGGTTCGGGACGCAATAGGGCCATGGGCGGAACATGGCTAGCAGTCGCTGGTGGTAGGGGCGAGACGGCTGGCGGGCTAGCCGCATTATATGGTTGCGGCAATGAAACCGGGGGACAGGTAGGGCCTGTGGGTCGGACCATCCAGTCCTCCTCCTCTTCGTCCGTATCATTACTTTGGAACAACAGGGGCACGCCAGACATTTCGGGAGGTACCTCCACTTTATCCTTACTACTTCTATTTTTATTTCTGCTCTTCTCCTCATACACCTCATTTACCTCTTCTCTCTCCCTTCTGCTCCTTTCAGCATCGTGGTCTCCGCACTGAGACTTCAGGACTTCCCAACTCTTAGGATGTCCCTGTTCATCACACACACTGATTCCCATTCTGCGCGCATTATGTTCCCAGCTAGCCTGCTTAGATTTACTTGTTAGGTCCTCGGCCGTTTTTCTCCAAGTGGACATTAATAATTTCCATTTTTCCCCTGTATTCAGCTCCCAAATTGCCTTTTTTGCCTTTAGGCATTTATCTCCGTCCCAAGTTCCCCCCAGTGGCCATATTTCGTTTCCCAATTTCTTATTGCGGCATGCTGATAATTTACGGGAGATACTCTCGTTCTTCGGATTGTCTTCACATAACTTAGACAGTGGGGTATTGGACCCAGACTTATAGAGTTTGTCCCATTTTTGTATTCTACCCGATTGGACTGCACGAATCACTGCGATTACCTATAAGATCAGTCTCTTTCCTTCACCCACTTCAGGTTCCTGACCTTCCCATGGGGGATTTCCCCTCTTAAGAACCGGTCTCAGGCAGGGTGGTAGTACCGGAGAACCGATCTCAGAACATAGAGCTCAAAACCTTGAAATTCACAACTTAAAATCCCAAACCCAAAACTGGGGACTCGAACCCCGAACAGAAATTAACTTAACTGGGGACTCGAACCCCTCCTTACCTGTGGCACTCGGACAGGTTCGCGAGGAGTCCGTCAGAGGATTGACGGTAAGCGAAGGGATCGATCAGGTGTCCGACTGCCTGAGAGGGATCAAGGTGAATCGTACCTTGTGGACCCGACCGTCTCAGGTGGCCGTTATCTCCGTCGGTCGCTCACGCCGCTTCCGAAACCTCGTCTTGGACTCCTGGCTGGCTCGCCAAATTGTCGTCCCGATATCAACTTCCCTTTCTGTCCGCTGTAAATAACACAGTGCCACGAGGTTGATTCTAACAAATACCTTTATTAGCAGTGCACCGCTACGAGAATTCTCTTCAGCACTCACTAAGAGTCACTTCCCGAGTTCTACCCGAACAAAGGGCAGACAGACATTTATACAGGAATTGTCACGCACATCCCATGCAAACGGCGCCGAGAGTTTCGCTCAAGCTGTCGAGATCCAGAGACAGCTATCACACCTTTTGTCTTAGTATAATTGAGTTATAATCAAGGCTTTCAAAGGCAGGTATCACCCTTCATTTTTCAGACCAAGTCTTCAACTTGATGTTAATTACACTCAGTATCGCCACCGTCTGACATATCGGAATGGTTTGTTACCCGAAACAAAGGCAGTTAACATACTTAACATTCCAACCTAACTAGTGGGTCAGCATCTTGATAGTCCTTGCTAAAGAAATATAAATGCTTATATTTATTTTGTTTACCAGTTATAGGTATGATTGCAATTCTTAACCCTTCACTTCCTCACTTCCATTTAAGCAAAATGGATTGTTTGGCCATTATTGTAAGAAAGGCAACCATACGGTTAGCGGAAGCAGATAAATGGCCAGACTATCCTTGGTAATCCAAACATTGCAGTGATAGGGTGAGTTTGTAAATCAATCTTCAATACATTTGAAATAATGTTAAAAATGTCTTTCAATATTTTTTCCAAAAGATGACAGGACCAAAACATATGTGTCAAAGAAGCCACATTCGATTTACATCTATCACTATAGGATTTATATGGCGATAAAAACAAGCTAGATTATCTTTTGACATATGTGTCCTGTGAACTACTTTAAACTGTATCAAAGAGTGTCTGTCACACATTGAAGATGCATTAACTAAATGATGTATTTTCTTCCAAGTCTCTGTTGGTAAAAATGTCTTGAGTTCGCTTTCCCATTCATTCTCATTTTCGTCCGGTGATTTTGGACGTATTTTCATAATTAAATCATAGATTATTGCTATCAAGCCCTTATGATAAGGATTAAGACCTAAAACTTTTTTTCCGTTATTTCACTTTTGTAAGGTGTCAGAAAAGAGGGTATAGGAGCCTTTAAAATAATTCTAATCTGCAAATATCGAAAAAAGTGTGACCTGGGTAAATTGTTTTTATTAGGCAATTGTTCAATAGATGAAAAACAGTTCTCAATGAATAAATCACGAACACATACTATTCCCTTCCTTTTCCGTATGGAAAAAGTTAAGTCAACTCTGGATGGATGAAAGAGAAAAATGGATTGAATGGGACTTGTCAGGTTAAACTTATTCAATCTAAAAAATTTACGAAATTGAACCCATGTTCGTATTCTATGTTCACCAATTGGGTTAATCATATATTTACTTAATTTGGTAAGTGCAAAAGGTAGTGAAGCTCCTAAAATAGAAACTCATGAAATTTCAAGTACTGATTGGTGCTGAAGGTGTACCCATTTGGGGCATTGAATTACATCTGAATCTTGTATCTAAAAAATTAAACATCTGATATTAATTGGCCAATAATGTAATGTAATCTAAAGTTAGGCAGGCCCATACACCATCCTTTTTTAGTTTTTGTAAATATTTCTTACTTAACCTTGGGTTTTTATTCTGCCAAATATACGAAATAATTTTAGAATAAATAGTGTCAAAGAAAGATTTCAGGACGAAAGTTGGAATCTCTTGAAATAAATACAAAAAATTTTGGTAAAATATTCATCTTAACTGCATTAACTCGGCCTACCAATGATAAAGACAGTGGGGACAACATAGTAAATAATCGATTAACATGGTCAAATAAAGGCAAGAGATTAGCTTCAAGTAAGTCCTTATGTTTCTTGGTAACGTTAACACCTAGATACATAAAATAGTCAGTTACCAATCTAAAAGGTAATTGGCTATAAATTGGGGTTTACATATTCAATGGAAAAAGATCGCTCTTATTAAGATTTAATCTATAGCCAGAAAAAAAGCACTAAACTGATCTAGTAGTGATAGTACTGCGGGGATAGATTCCTCCGGATTAGAAATATAAAGTAACAGGTCATCGGCGTAAAGAGATATTTTATGAATCTTCTGTCCGCGAGTAATTCCACATATATTTGAAGAGTTCCGGAGTGCAATAGCCAAGGGTTCTAAAGCAATATCAAATAATAAAGGGCTTAACGGGCAACCTTGTCTGGTAGCTGGAAAAAGCCTTAACAAAGCAGATCTTTGATTGTCAGTAAGGATTGAAACCATATGTGTATAATAAATCATTTTAATCGCAGATATAAATTTATGGCTAAAATTATTTTTTTATGTGTAATGAATAGATATTCCCATTCGACTCTGTCAAACACCTTTTCAGCATCTAGTAAAACAAAGCATTCTGTAATTTGGGATGAAGGGGTATATATAATATTGATTAATCTCCTATTATTAAAATGTAAATAACGATTCTGAATAAATCCTGTCTGACCTTCAGAGATAATTTGTCGAAGAACCTTTTCTAATCTAAAGGACAAAATTTTGGAAAATATTTTTGAATATACATTTAATAAAGAAATATGTCTATAAGATGCACACTCAGTGGGATCTTCATCCTTTTTTAAGAATTAAAGAAATAGTTGCTTCATAGAAAGATTGTGTTAGTTTACCCACTGATAAGGAGTCTTTAAGAATTTTGCCTAACCAAGGAACAATAATATCAGAAAAGGCTTTAAAAAATTCAGCTCTATATCCGTCAGGGCTGAGTTTTTACCCGAGTTCATTGAAAATATTACTTTCTTTATTTCTTCCTCCGAAATGGGAGCATCTAATGTAGTATGTTCGTTTAAAGATAGTTGGGGAATCTTCTAATCTCTTAAAAATTAGTGCATTAACGTAGAATCCTCAGGCGATTCTGATTGGTATAAAGAAGAATAAAATTCTTGAAAGGATCTGTTAATTTGAACCTGATCTATCGTGTAGGTAACATCTAGTTGACGAACTTTATGAATCTGACGTTTAGATAAAGTAGCTTTCAATTGGTTGGCCATTAATTTACCAGATTTGTCACCATGTATATAAAATTGACTTCTGGTTTTAAGTAGTAGATTTTCAATTGAAGATGTGAATAATAAACTATGTTGTAATTGGAGTTCTGTTCTCTTTTTAAAAAGCTCCAGATTATGAGTATCAGAATATTTTTTGATCGATTTATTTAATCTTGTCAACTAATATACGTATGTCGTTGTTAGGTCGTTTTTTTCAGTCCAGCGGAATATGAAATTATTAGACCACGGATATATGCTTTAAAAGTATCCCATATTATCCCACTGGAGATTTCTTCAGTAAAATTAGTTAAAAATAAAAATGAAATCTGTTCTTTAATGAATTGGGCGAAATGTGAGTCTTGTAATAGAGAAGGGTTAAATCGCCATTGTCTGACATCAATTGATTCATCTGGTAATTTAATTGATAAAGTCAATGGTGCATGATCAGTGATGTAAATTGTATGGTATTTACAGTCCATAGTAAGTGGAGCTAATCTAGCATCAATAAAAAAAAATCAATCCTCGTGTAATTATGGTAGACATGAGAAAAGAATGAAATTTTTTTATCATATGGGTGTAGAAGCCTTCAAACATCTAAAATTCCGGATTCAACAAAAAAGGAATTAATAAAGACAGTGGATTTGTTTGGAAGTGCAGGATTTGATACAGATCTATCCATGGAAGTGATCAGACAGCAGTTAAAATCTCCATCCATAATCAGTGTATTCATTTAACTTAGGAAAAAATTTAAACAGATGTTTAAAAAATTCAAGGTGATCTACATTGGGTGCATAAAGATTAACAATAACAACTTTTTTATTATGAAGTAGACTAGTAATTAATAAAAAAATCTACCATTTGGGTCTGATATTGTCTCATGATGAACAAACGAAATTGAGCAGTCTGTAAATATGGAAACTCCTTTCACCTTTGCTTGTGAATTTGAATGGAACTGTTGACCCCTACAAAATCTAAAAAAAGCTGATTATCTTTCTTCCTGATGTGAGTCTCCTGAACGAAATTAATCCGAGCCTTTAGTCTATGAAAAAGTTTAAAAATCTTCTTGCGCTTAAACGGATTATTTAAGTCGTTAACATTCCATGAAATAAAATTAATAGTCATATCCATTTTAACATATTAATAAACGTATAGTACGTGAAGGGTTAATCTTGTGCATCCGTCCACCAACAGGAAGAAGTTAAATGATGTTCAAGGAGGAAACGGATGTGACGACAATTTGTAGTTTAGCCCAGAAAAAAAAACTAAAAACAACCCCACCCCACTCCCCCAACAGCCCGAAACTGGCCAATAGACAGCGAGAAAGCTACCCTCTAGTTGAACTAACCCCAGTTCTATTGGTGGCAGTAGTCCAAATTGAAATATATGTAAACCATACATGTTTTCTCTAAAAATGAAGAACTTAATCCAAACAGAGATATCGAACTAACAACATAGTTGTGAGATTGAAACAGAACCGAAGGGCGTTAACAGCCGACAATTAAAAAATACAGTTTAATAATGATTTGGAAAAGAAAGCAAACGATCAGGCATTTTGTTAAATTCTTAATTATTATTAAAACAAAACATTAAAAATATTAAAAGAAGAAAAAATAAAGGTTTAAATATAAAAATTAGTTGGATCATAAAGCAAGTAGGCAGTAAATCAAAGGAAAAACAGTGTCTCTTCCGCATTTCTTAGCTTCTAAAATTAAAAGCTAATTGAAAAGAAATTCCTCGGCCTCTTGGACGGATTTAAACCAGTTATCAGGTAATGAAATTCTCAACCTTGCTGGGAATAATAATGCAGGATGATAATTGCTTTGATAGAGAAAAGCTATGATTGGTTTGTTGGTCAGACTTTCTTTCATAACTTCTGGGGTGTAATCTTCAACTATTCAAAACTTCCTTTGTTTAAATTGAATCATTCCACGTCTACGAGCGGTACGAATCGGGAGTTCCTTGACGCCGACATAAAGGAATCTCACTATTACTGGCCGAGGTTTTTGATCCAGAGCCGCCATGCCCTCTTGTATTGTGCATTGGTGCCCTGGGAAAGAGGTGCTGGCTGTCCACTCTACTTATTCCTCTTAATATTTTGTATACATTTTGTACACCGTTAGCTACTGTCCAGGAGTCGTATAAATGTGGACTGACCCGGTGGTGTACCGTAAAATGAGTGCTACCGCCGCTAGCTCAGCCAATTGGCTGGACCCACCCCCGCTGCCTCTTTTGTGAATGTTTTCCCCGTGGCGGGATGAAGTGCCGCCGCTTTCCAATGTTGTTTCCTGTTTTTCCAGCGGATGGAGCCGTCTGTGAACCAGGCGTGAAGTTTCTGTTCGGGATCGAGGGAGTCGAAGGGTTGGCCCCAGGATACGGGTGAGGGATTGATCTCGGTTATGTCCGGGGATGGTCTTGGGACTGGGGGGAGGACATGACCTGTTCCTGGAAGCGGATGACCCCTTCTGGTCCGGGTTCTTCCCGGTCCGCGATGTACCAGTTCCACTTAACTATCGAGGACCTCTGGGCTCTGCCTTCTTTGTGTGTGGAGTCAGGGGAATTGACCCAACGGATTATGGGCAGGTGGGAGAGAAGGACCATGGGGTTCTTGTTTGCAAGGAGCGCCATGTAGCAGGCCAGCAGCTGGCGCTCGAAAGGGCTGCAGCGGGTGGCGGCCTCAGGCAGTGATTTGGTCCAGAAGCCGAGCAGGACTCTTCGCCCCTGGACCTTCTGCCTGAGGCCCCACTCAGCCATCGACTTGCGAGCGGAGACCTGTAACTCGAAGGTGACCCCTTCCTGTCGCGGGGAAAGGGGCAAGACTTGCTCCACCGCCTGTTTGGCTGCTTCAAAGGCGGCCTGCTGTTCAGGCCCCCACGAGAAAGTGGCTTTCGTGCGGGAGATCTTATAAAGCGGTCTCAGGAGTATGGCCAGGTCAGGGATGTTTTGCCGTCAGTAGCCAAGGAGGCCCACAAAACTCTGGGTGTCCGTCTTGTTGGTGGGGACAGCAAAATTTAAAATTTTGTTCTTCACTGTGTCAGGAATTCCTCTTTTCCCTGCGTACCCCTGTATGCCTAGGAACAATACATTCTGGGCTGGACCTTGTACCTTTTCCATATTAATGGCCCAGCCCGGTTCTCTGAGGGAGGATATTAACATATCAAGAGCCTCTGAGACAATAGCCTCCGAGGGCCTCTGTGACAATACCTCATCCAGGTAATGAGTGACAGACACCCCTGGGGAAGGTGAATGGCTTGCAGGTCTCGAGCTATTAAGCCATGAAAGATTGTAGGTCTATGGATGTACCCTTGTGGCAGACGTTTGAATGTATATTGTCTCCCGTCCCAGCTGAATTAAAATTGGTCCTGGGAGGTGCCCTGGAGGGAAATGGAGAAGAATGCATTGGCCAAATTCACAACGGCATACCATGGTTTGTCTGGGCGCCCTGCAATATCTTCCACGAAAGTGACAATGTCGGGTACAGCGGATGCGAAGGGGGGGAAAACTTGTTTAAGTGTCGGTAGTCTACCGTCATGCGCCACGTCCCGTTCTTTTTGCGGACGGGCCAGACGGGGCCATTAAAAGGGAATGCTGCGGGTCTGATGACTCCCACCCGCAGCAGGGCTTGGATGGCCTCTGGGATGTCTCGGTGCCCCCCTGGCAACCTATATTGTCTACTGCAAACGACCTTCGGGGGAGGGGGAGCAAGGACCGGCTCCCACTTGGCCGCCCCGACTACTACCACCGTAGCACAGGAGATTCCAAAAGTGAACTTGCCCCGGTTGGTGTGCAGGGACCGTCCCTTTAAGAGGTTGATTCCCCCCCCCCCCCCCCCCCCCCCCCCCGCAGTATACATTCCGTGCAGTCTGCGATTAAAACATTCACAGTCGGGGAGGCTGGTTCCCGATGGTCATGCGGACCCTGACTTCCTTTGCGGGCAGAAAGCATCCCCCCAACCCCTCAATCTGCATTTGGGCCCCCTTCCACGCAGTGGAGTTCCCCGGGACGATAGCGTGCTGGGCACCCGTGTCGACCAGTGTCATCCACCTCTGCACATTCTCCTTTCCCCAGTGTACCAATATGGGTATGTGTGGCCTCAGGTCCCCCGGGAGTGGAAGGGTGACGGAACAGATGCGCTGGGGACCCTGGCCTTCATCCTATGGAAGCGGGGTAGGGGGTTGCTACCCTGTGGGTGAGGATTCCTGCTGGTGGAAGTGGGACATTTACTGTCGCAGCAGGTCTCAGAGCTGAACCCGGAGGGCAGGGAAAGCTGCTTCAGGTGAGGGTGGTGCGGAGGCAGTATCGGTGTCTGCGGGGGCAGCCCACATGATCCGGAGATTGGGGGCCCCCCGTGTTGGCTTTGGTCCTGGGTGGTCACAGGGCGTCCCCCGACCAGGTTTTCCCCCACAGAGCTCCTTCCATCGTGCATAGAGAGCGGGGGTCGTGACCCCGTCTATGGTAGCGCGGTCCACCTCTGCTCGCAACAGGTCCAGGTACAGCTGCTTGCGCGACAGGGGAGGGGTCGTGTCGCCATCCTTCTCCCCCCTGCGGACCTGTGCGGCCATCCCCCGCTGTATGTATTCTAACGCCTCCAGGAGGGTAATGGCTTCCCGTACTTTCCTCCCACTGGCTGGTCCCATGAGGGGCAGGACCACTGGCCTCAGGACGGGGCCCGCGGTGGCGTCCAGGTACCCCGCTAGCTCACTGGTCACGATGGTATTTTCTAACAGCCCGAGGTCACCCGTCCCTGCGTATATGCCGGTCACTCGTGCCCACTCCCGGATGGCCCTGGTGCCCTCACTGACAGTGCCCCATTTTGGTCGTATAACTCCCGCTCAAGGAGGGCAGGGTATCGGATTCTCACGGCAGCTACTACCAGATCCCACAGGGTAGCGGCTTCCCCAGACCCTCCCGGTGGCGCCTGCAGACCGTTATTAATGCTCTGTTGGTCCGACAAGCTCCCCAGGGCACTCGCCTCCGAGTGGGAGAGGTTCACGTTGGGGGCCCCCTCGTCCCACATGCCGAGCAGCCACGCGGCTAGCGATTCGCCCGACCGCTGGCGGTACCGATCCGCCAGCTGGGTGAGCTCTTTAACGGAGAAGTCCCTGGTCTCCGTGGTCTCGGAAGGGCCGCGGGCAACTTCCCCTGCTGGGATCCCATCGTGACTCCCTTCCCTTCTATGGCGGACCTGGGACTGCGTGGTGACGGGTCGAGCCTGCAGGGGCTCGGGCGCATAGGGCGGGGGGCCGCTGTGATGGGGCTCTGGCTCTTCGTGTACCTCCTCCTCATCCTCATACATCCAAATGTCCCCATCCCCTAGCCATGCGTCCAACTTATCGCCACACTGGACCAAGGCGCGGAATTTGAACGGTTCCGGTTGCCAGCCAGACCTGCAGGCTGCTTGTGCCTGCTGTACCTTAATCAGCCCGCAGGCAACCTCGGTACCTCTGGCGTCAATGTCGTTGGCCCGAGTCTGGGCAGTCTGAACGGCCTCCTGCAGTATGCAACATCGCTGCTGAAGCGTTCCTATCTATTTTCTCTCTGCAAACAGGTATCCCGCCATTGGTCAGTAATGTCAACCTGGCGCCTCAAAAGGCACCCCTTTGACTCCCTTTGACTCTGGGGAACCCTGACGTCTGGAGGAGGGCCACCACGTGGTGCCCCAGTTTTTTACCACGTGGATATAACTGTTCAGACCAGTCCACTGGCTGCCCGTGGTCTGCCAGCAGACTGACCAAGCTCCCAAATCCGTCTCTCTCTCGTCGATCCATCCTGGGATCCTCTCCTCAGTGCCTACCCTTTCTTGCTTCCCCTTGTTCCAGAACATCCTTCCCACGTATGTGTCCAGCCAATACCCTTAAGACCCTGCTCGCAGAGCCAATTTTTATGAGAAAGTTTCTTTTGGGATCTTAACGATAAAAGGTATCTGGACACACAGTCTTTGTGGTTTAAGAGGAGGATTTTATTCACAAAGACCGACGCGGGAACAGATTGTGAAGGAACAGATGCCCACTCGCAGACTCTCAAGCAGGAGATCAAGAAACTTGGGAAGTTCTCAACGGGTGAAGTGCACACACGTTCACACACACACACACACACACACACACACACACACACACACACACACACACACACACACACACACACAACGAACTAGTACAAACTATCAGGGAACGAACGAACAAATACGTTGTCTGGACCCCCTGAATCAGGTCAAACAACGGCTCTACGCTACTGGGGATCTACTCAGGACGCTCCTAGACCCCTGTGGAAGTGCACCCTCTCACCTGTAGTCTCCATCCCAGCAACAATCGGAAAAAGAGGAAGAGATCCCACGTGTACCATCTTTTATAGGGCTGTGGCGGGGTGGCGCCCGCTCAGGTGAAGAAAGCCAATGATTCAGGGTCAAGAACAAAGGTGGGTTATGAGCCAATCCTCAGGTGTACTCTTTAATGGGTGGGGCGGAGCTGGACCCCTGATTGACACTGGGATAGCTTCCGACCTGATGGGCAAAGCTATCATACGATCATGGGGACAGTAGTGTTGTCACTGTCATCTGACCCCTGGCCTTTCATACTACAATACCATGTTTCCATGACGTATGACTCTATGCCTGTCTATTTCACTGTAGTTTGGACACTACCACGTTGGAGAACCGAAGGAAGTTTGGAAATGAATGACATTGAAAGAAAACAGATAGCGAAGGTACTAAAACAACAAATTTGCAATCCTGACCTCACGCCTGTGCCATCGGAGTTGAAACGGACATGTGTGAATTGGATTCCACTTGCAAACACACGGGGGCAATGAAGAGTTCCTCCATTCATATTAAAGACTCTTCCGGGTTTCCTCCAATACCCTGAAGACATGCCAAATGGTGGGTTAATTGGATGCTATAAATGTCCCCCAGTGTGTCCGTGACTTTCTCGAATCCCGGGGGAGTGGGGGGAATTGTGGCAAGAATAAAATGAGATTAGTAACAAAATGAGATGACTGTACTATTAGTATAAATGGGTGCTTGACAGTCGTATGACTCTGACTGTCTGATCAAACAGCCTCTGGACACGGCGCAAAAAGGGAATTCCAGAAAATAACGCAGGTGTTTCTTGAAGTTTGAAATGTGGGGAGAGGCCTGACCTCTGATTGACGAGTTCAGTCCTGGAACGGAGCACAAGGCACAATATTTTTATGAGATAAGATGTCTTTATTAGTTACATGTACATCGAAACACACAATGAAATGCATCTTTTGTGCAGTGCTCTCGGGGCAGCCGGCAAGTGTCGCTACGCTTCCATCACCAATATAGCATGCCCACAGCTCCAAACCCGTACTTCTTTGGAATGTGGGAGGAAACCGGAGCACCCGCACGAAACGCACGCAGTCACGGGGAGAACATACAAACTCCTTAAAGACAGCGGCTGGAATTGAACCCGGGTATTACAAGATCAGAGCCCAACCAGAAAACTGAAAATGACATTTGTTAAGGATTCACTCAGAAAGCATGTAGCCACTTATCCAGCTGTCCAAGTCACATGATAGCTTCTCTGTATTCTCTTGCAGCTCAAGCTCTCACCCAGCTTGAGTACTTGAGTCAGCTTCAAACACGGATACATTACATTTCATTCACTCTGCTAAATTATTCAGAGAGGGGTGCATGGTTATCTGGCTCAGATCAGTATTAAGAAACATAAGTTGTCACATGTAGTGGGAGGCATACGTGTTGATAACCCTTCCAGGCCGGGTGAGTTTTATCCCAGTTTGCAAATGGAATGAAGGAACAGGAGTCCTGGCGGAAATTTTTTTTTTGCATTTTCGTTAGCCACAGATGAGGAGCCCAGAAGACTGGAGGAGATCTAATGTTGTCTTCTTATTTAAGAGATGTGCCAGTTAAATGGAGGCCGACGAGCTTAACGCCAGCTGTCGAGGAGTTATTGGAGAAAATCCAAGGGGATAAGATGCATGTACATTTGGCAAATCAGTGCCTTTATAAGAGACAGTCATTATTGTTTGTGCCGGGGCTATCCTGCCGCACTAATTTGTCTGAGATTTTTTTTGTTTGAATGTAACTATTGAGGTTGATGAAGGCAGAGCGCTATGACTATCCAATGCGAGATGGTCAATTGGATCCAAAGTCGGCTTGGTTATAGGACGAAGAGGGTAGTGGTGGAAGGTTCCTCTTCTGCTTAAAAATGTTTGTCCAATGTTGTGCCGCAGTCACGTGTACCAGGATCCTGTTGTTTATGATAAATGTTAACGCACTGGATATGACTATGGGAGGTAAGATTAATACGCTGACACAAAAGTTGATGCCGTGGGTGAGAAAGAAGGTTTTGTGGGTGATAAAGGAGTTATGGTTGCAGAAGGATACAGATCAGATGGAAATCCTGGCATCGTGGAAGGAAATTAACCCGGATAAGTGCGAAATTATACATTTTAGGGAGTAAAATGTGTTGGACACGTACAGTGAATGGCAGCACGCAAAGGAATATGGATAAACAAAGAGTCTCAGCGATCATCACCGCAGTTCCCTGAAAGTAGCATTTATTTACTTAGAACAGTTAAAATGGCACATCGAAGTCTTGCCTTTACATGTCGTGGCATGGGATATAAAGTTTGGGACGTTATGCTGCAGGTAAAAACAGTGGCTGGAGGGCAACCAGTGAATTCTAAACCAGTGAGCCAGATATTGGAAGCGGGGAAAGCGCTAAAGTACGTTATTTAATATGTAGTAACAACAATTGCTTTCAGCTACTTTTTTTCAAACTAGTGTTTTTGTTAAGTTACAGAATGACACCCTAACATTGCAGTTCTGGGCGCCTGACAATAGGAAGATTGTGGTTGCGCTGGAGAGAGGAGATTCACCAGGAGGTGGCCTGGATTGGAACACTTTATTCATGGAGAGAGATTGCAAAAGCTGAGTTTGTTTTACCTGGCCGAAGGGCGCTGAGGTGTGGCCTAAGGGAGGTATATAAATTCATAAGAAGCACACATGGCGTAGATATTCGGAATCTTTTGCTTCGTGGTAGGCATATCAAAAAAGCGAAGGCAGAGGTAAGGTTGCTTGTGAAGAGTCATAAATAGGAATTGAGGGGATCTTTGTTTACACGGAGAGCGGTCGATATCTGGGAATGGCTGCAATAGGAGTTGTTGAGTTAGATACATTCACTATGTTTAAGGGACATTAAGTAAACCACTGAAATGGGCAAATCTCGAAGGACACTGTGAAAATGCGGGCTTTTGGCACTGCTGTGATGGCCAAAGGTTAGATATGGAGGCTCGTAGGGCTTGGTTCTGCGATGCAAATCCCATGACGCCATGATTCCTTTTTTAGACTATTTGAATCATCGCTGCGATCTTGCATTCATGCATTTGTACTCTCCCACTTCGAAAACACACTTTCATACCCACTGTCCTTCCTGCATGTCAGCCAGTTCTCTATCCATATCAGCAATTTCCAGACATTCTACGTGGGACAGAATTGGGTCTTCTGACTGTCAAAAGTCACAGCACGCATTGAGGAATTATCATCTGTTACGCACGTACAAACCCAAGCGCATTTGTCAAATTCCATTGGATTTGTCATGCACGATTCTCCTTTCATAAATCGTGTCGACTTTGTCTGACCTGATATTTTTTTTCATATGTTCTGTCATCACAAATGTATAATGCACTCTCACCATTTATCAGTTCCAATATGAGATTCAGTGCTTGAAAGTTCATTTTTTGTCTTCCACCTACTTTTTTAAATTGTGCTGTTGCTTTACCTTGCAATCCATCTGTGGCATCAGTTCAGAGGACTTGATGCCAGCTTTGATCAGCTCCAATCATTTGGAAATATGCACCATATTTGAAGGGCCGAGTGGACTACGTGTTCTCCTATTTTCTGGTGATTTCTTTGTCCAGAGTCTACCGATGGTTGGGGAAAAAGCGTCAAAGCATCAGTTAAAACCCAACGAAACTTCCTTAAGTCCAAATACAGAAATATTATTAGGATATGGGGATTGTTGGCCTTCTATCTCGTCAATTTCCCATTGTATGATTTGTAACATAGAACATTGCAGCACATTACAGGCCCTTCGGCCCACGATGTTCTGCCAGCAATTTATCCTGCTCTAAGATCTATCTGACCCCTCGCCCCCACATCGCCACTATTTTCCCATCATTCATGTGTCTATCGAAGAATCTCTTAAATGTCCCTCATGTATTTGCCCCCACAACCTCTGCTGGCAGTGCGTTTCACGCACCCACCACTCTGTGTTAGAAACTTACCTCTGACATCCCCACTGTACATTCATCCGGTCACCTGAAAATATGCCCCCTCGTGTCAGCCACTTCCGCCCTCGGAATTTGTCTCTGACTGTCCACTTGATCATTGAACTTAATGTATTCATCTATGCAACCAAGTCTTGCCGACCAGATGAGTATAAGTGTGTCTCCTGATTGGTGAATATTGAAACAAAGAATATATTTAATAGGGCTGACATGACTTTGCCCCATCGTCAATGAGTGTACTACATCAAAGGGAGAGTTCTTGTTCACTTTAAAAGTCCCTCGGGCTTGTGCGTTGTTGTTATGCGAACCGAAAAGAAAAATATGAATTGCCCCGTGTAATGTTTCTCTGTTCGTGAGCCAACAGTTATTTTCTATTGGTGCACAGCAGGCTGTGTCCCAAAAAACGTACCGAATGTTCTTTGTTCCAGTTAATATAAATCACATTCTCCTCTCGTTGTCTGTGGCATATAAGCGTCTCCGTCACTGCCTATACTCCGTCACTCTTAATTCTGGCTGCCAGCACGGTCACCGTCAGGTTGTTACCATCAAAGAGATCATTGACGAGAGTGAAACTTATACACATTGCCTCTGTTAGACGCGCAAGAGAACAGACCAGGTTCACTGGGGGTCTACCAGAAAGCAAAGCTTAAGGACGCCTGACTCGTGTATGAGGGTACATGGAAAAAGCAGGCCTCGCGCAATGTTATAGCTGAATTCGATTATCCACCATGTGTCTGTCACAGACCATTGGCAGGTATGGCCGCCCACAGTAATCTTTTTGTTTCTGAAGAGGAGCAGACGGCCTGCCAGGATTTATCACAGAGACATCGTTTATAGAGTCATGTGTCACACAAATATACCATTCAGCCCAGCATTTCTAGGTCAAAAAACATACTAATTGCCCTTACCAGCAATCGGGGCACAGCCGTCTCTGCCTTGCAATCCGTAAACGTGCCTCTACTTCTGATATTATTTGATGGAATCTGCATGCATCAGCCCTTTGGCATTGCATTCCTGTTAGGAGCCACTCTGCAGATAACAATATGTCGCTGATCGCCACTGACGTCCTGACTTTTCACTATATCCGCCTGCCCTCGAACTGTAGACGTTTTGCTTCTGTGTATTGGTTCACGAATGCCTGTTTTACGCTTTAAATCATAACTTTTTTTAACCTCAGGCCCTTCACTCTCCTCCGCTCTAAACAAAAAAATCAAGGCTTATCCAGTCTTTGTTTTCTGAACTGAAACATTTCGTATCAGGAACATGCTATTTGATCTCATCAGCACCTGCTTAGTGCAGTAGATCCTTCCCAGATTGTTTCGATCAGAGATGTAAGGAGAACGCCAGATGTGGAAGAAATAAAATTGCACCAAGACCTGCAGTGAAATGCAAAAGTTTGGGCACCCCTGGTCAAAATTTCTGTTATCGTGAGTAGCTAAGCGGGTAAACGATGACCTGATTTCCAAAAGGCATAAAGTTAAACATGACACATTTTATTAATATGTTAAGCAAGATTAATATTTTACTCCATCCTTTACAGTTTCAAAATAACAAAAAAAGGAAAAGGGCCCTAAGCAAAAGTTCGGCACCCTGCATGGTCAGTACGTAATAACACCCCTAAAGGCAAGTATCACAGCTTGTGCACATTTTCTGTAGCCAACTAAGAATTTTCAGTTCTTGTTTGGGGGATTTTCGCCCATTCTTCCTTGCAAAATGCATCTAGTTCTGTGATATTCTTGGTCCGTCTTGCATACACTGCTCTTTTGAGATCTATCCACAGATTATCGATGAAGTTTAGGTCGGGGGACTGTGAGGGCCATGTCAAAACCTTCAGCTTGTGCCTCTTGAGGTGGTCCATTGTGGATTTTGAGGTGTGTTTTGGATCATTATCCTGTTGTAGAACCCATCCGCTTTTCATCGTCAGCTTTCATACAGGCTGTGTGACGTTTGCTACCAGACTTTGCTGGTATTTAATGGAATTCATTCTTCCCTCTACCAGTGGAATGTTCCCCGTGTCCCTGGCTGCAACACAAGCCCAAAGCATGATTGATCCGCCCCCGTGCTTAACAGTTGGAGAGGTGTTCTGTTCATGAAATTCTGCACCTTTTTTCTCCAAATATAGCTTAGCTCATTTCGGGGGTTGGGGGCGGGGGGAGGCTCTATTTTAATTTCATCAGTCCACAGGACTTGTTTCCAAATTGCATCTGTCTTGTTTCGATGTTCCTTTGCAAACTTCTAACACAGCAATTTTTGGTGAGGACGCAGGTAAGGTGTCTCTTCCATGAAAGTCATATTTGTGCAGGTGTCGCTGCACAGTAGATCAGTGCACCACCACTCCAGAGTCTGCTAAATCTTCCTGAAGGTCTTTTGCAGTCAAACTGGGGTTTTGATTTGCCTTTCTACGAATCCTACGAGCAGCTTTCTCGGAAAGTTTTGTTGGTTTTCCATACCTCGACCTCCACCTTTCCTGTTAATAGCCATTTCTTAATTACATTACGAACTGAGGAAACGGCTACTTGTAAACGGTTTGCTATCTTATATAGCCTTCTCCTGCTTTGTGGGTATTATTTATTTTAAATTTCAGAGTGCTAGGCAGCTGGTTAGAGGAACCCATTGCTGATGATTGTTGGGACAATGTTTGAGGAATCAGGGTTTTTATAAAGCTTTGAAATTTGCATCACCTGGTCTTTTATAACGATGACTGTGAACAAGCCATCGCCCGAACAAGCTAATGTAGTTCTGAGGCCTTGATGAGAGCTCAAATTTCTTGGGGTGCTTAAACTTTTGCATGGTGCTCCTTCCCTTTTCTCACTCTAAAATTGTACAAAACAAACATAATATACTAATATTGATTAAAATGTTGAAAAGAATGTTTCATCTTTACCTTCATGACTTTTGGAGATCAGTTCATCTTCTGCTCACTTAAGTATTCACATTAACTGAAATTTTGACCAGGAGTGCCCAAATTTTGCATGCCAATATGTTCTCATATTTATACCCAGGCTGAATAGGACAAACATCCCATTTACATTCTTCACTGCCGTATCCAACTGTGCTGCTAATTTTAGGGATCTATAGATGTTTAGGACAAGGAACGTCTGTTCAATTTCCTCGAGAACTACTGTACACTTTGTAGGTTGTACCTTTTGCTTCCCCCGTGAAAATGCTCTCCTCGCATTTATGGCATCAGACTCCATCCGACATTGCCCTGGCGAATTTATCAGCTGATACTTATCGTTCTCTAGGTGAAAACTACCCTACTCACTGTTAGCAAAACGACCAATTTCTTGCAAAATCCTTACTCACAAATCTTTCCTTCTGCAATCACATCCAAATCGTTAATGCCCGTGACAAAGAGTGAATGTTCCCCGCTGATATTTGTTCTGCACCACTGGCCACAGTCCTCCAATCTTTGAATCACAAAAACAGCTCAACCGCCAATACATTTATATTTTCCAATTGATTGCAGGATTTAAGGTCAGTGAGTCTGCCCATTACACGTAAATCTGCGTTTGCAAAGTAGCGAGACTAGTATTGGAATAGCTTCTACATAGAAAGTTACAGACCAAGTGATAGTAAATAGGATGAGTACAGATCGGTACATGATTGTCGGCATGGACTTGGTAAGCCAATGGTCACGTCTCATGCTCTATAACTCTATGGTTCTCTATTGACGCAGTCGTTGAGTTATAAACGCACTGGCAATCCAATTGAAGTTAAGAAACGTGAAATTTTAAAATAAGAAAATTAAATGGAGCGGAACTGTTGAGGAATACGCAACATCAGACAAAAGTACTTTGTAACTGCGGCGAAACGCGAAGTAAATCGTGATATTACATCACAAGGTGTGAATTGTGAAGAGTTCTGATATTCATGTTCAATATATGATGCAGAGGGAAAGAATGCGGTGGGGAAGGAGTTATGTCTGAAAGATTGGCGCCAGCTTGACTAGGTAAGCCCTGCACTGGAGCCCAAAGGCACATATCTGTTTTCATACCAGTTTAGCTGCGCGACACACTGTCAACTGCTTGGCCTTTCTGAGCTGATGAAGAATGTGGAGTCTGACGGTCGGTTCCAGCCGCAACCAGACCACAACGGCCCCGCCCTGCACTCATTGGTTCGTGCCCTCCCTGTCACGCTACAACCTGGCTCAGTATAAATGTAGTGACGTTACCGATCAGAATTGAAATCTCTGCAGCTCTTTGAGCCTGAACGGGGAACAGGGCAGAAGATGGGAAAAGTGCGTCTATTCGTTCATGGAATAATGTTGGTAAGTCAACCATCCGCAGCGGGGAAAAGCTGTATGGAATAGTTCTCGGGGAGGGGTTGAATGACAAACGGGAGGGTATGGAATGGGGTGGGTTGATATTTGAGAGTGTATGTGTGTGTGTGTTTCCGCTTGTGTTTGTGTGTGAGTTTCTGTGTGCTTCTGCATGTGCGTATTTCCGCGTGTGTTTGTATGTGTGAGTTTCTATGAGTGGGAGTTTCTCACGGTGTGTTCTGTGTGTACGTTTCTCTGTCTCTCTTTCTTTCTCTCTGTCTGTCTGTCTGTCTGTCTGTCTGTCTCTCTCTCTCTCCCTGCCAGTGAGTCGGTTCAGAGAGTCCTGGGATACTTGACATCGTTCTGGCTGCTTCTCTTCTCCGTGCGCCGAATTGACCCGTCTCACAGGTCCTTAAATATGTATCAGTGCGTATCGACAGCAGGGACCAAACGGTCTGCTCACGATTCAAGCCGCCTCCTAGGAAAGTGTCGTGTATGAGGTCGCGTCAGGGACATCCCGTACAACCTTCACCGGCACTCGTTGCCCATGTAAGCGGCTGTTCAATGGTAAATTGGGAAAGAGATGACTCATGGGAATATCATGCTTTTCGCTTCAACAAATGGATCAAGAGGGCGGGATAAACGGGTTTATCGACGTTATAATATTGTGCAGTGTTAATAGAGAATGGAAAATTCCATATTTATTGCTCATCTGTCATCGCCTGAGAACGGAGCGATGAATCTTCTTGAATTATGTGAAGAATGCCCATTTATATTATCACTCTCCACAATGACGGTTTCTCCTTTCCCCACACCCACCCATTCACTGAATCCTCGTCAGAGTACATGATCAGAAGGAATAGGAGGGAAAAGCCATCCGGCCCAAACGTATATATTTTGCTTATTCCATTGAATATGTTTACACAGTTTCACTGAACTTTTCCCTCATTCGTGAATAAATTGATCTGCAATTCTTTCATAAAATTGAATTTGTTCTGAATAGATGTCCCTTGCAAGGACAAATAAAGGATTGCGTGGAGGTCTCTACCGCTCTGGCAGAGACGAATGGATCTATGTACATGGTACCGATCATGTTTCGTGCAAGTTTCCAAAGGATGACATTATCGTCACGAGACTTATCCCATGTTCTGATCCATTAGCAACCGACACCGAATAAACAGCGGCTGAAGAACTGTACCACTGAATAAGTGTTTGCATTGCTAACAGCTTTAGTTTCTCTTGATTCTTTTTTTTTGATAAACCGCCCAAGAAGAAAAGTAGTTAAGGGACAACAGTATGCAAGAATAGCACAAGATAAAGAGAGAGGTTGAAGTCCAAAATTGTGGCCAATCCTCGGGAAGTCCCAGTTGCATCACATATCATGGATTCCCCAAATTATGCAACCGCAACAACATCGAGGAAGTTAATTCCGCCGATTCTATTTTAGAAGTATCCAGCTAACCATCTACCGCGCCCTCTCTCCATTGTCTTAGATCCAAACTGCCGTCCCCATTTGCACAACAAATCATTTCAATCAACTATCCTTTCATTCCTCTCTCTAATACTAAGTTCGCGAATCTTTCCAGAGTTACACAGAGAGTTCCTTCCAGATTTGACCTAGACTCTGGCAAAGGCCGTCATATAAAGGCTAAAAATGCCGGAATTTATTGACAATGTCACTGTTTGTTTCCTCATCCAACGTTCTTTTCGGCCTGTTGCCTCCACTCTCCGTTTTCTAAGATTTTCAGAGGGTATTTTTATTTCTTTCCTAGAGTTTGTACCTCATTTAATTAAATGCATCTATTAGAGAGGGGGCAAGTTTAGTAATTTTGCGGGTGACATGGAAGTTGGTAGCTCTGTGAATGGCGAAGATGGTCGGTGAAATGTACGGCAGTATTTGGATCAGTTGGAAAGTTGGACGAAGGTTTTTTATTTGAAATTTAATTCCGACACATGAGAGGTGATGGATTTTGTGAAGACAAAGAGGGGTAGGATATGTTCAATAAATGATAGGCCGTTATGGAACGTTGGATGGACGGAGTAACCTTCGAGTGCAAACCTTTGATTCACTCCTGGTGGCAGTACATGTAGATGGAGAATTGAAAAATGCATATGACATCCTTAACCCAAAGGACGGGTCACGGAACATAAAAGTTGGGACGTTATGTTGCAACCTTACAAAACACGAATGAGTTATCACTGTAATACAATTCCTGTAATTGCACTCTCCGTAATACAGATCATTATCCGAAGCAGTTATTTACCGCCCACTCCATGTTTATATTTTAATTCTGTGAGCTATTCGCGAATGTGCACGTTATCGAATGTCTTCCTAAAATGCAAAGGGACTACTATCATCCTGCCATTCTCGCCTTTTGTGATAGGCACTTACTAAAAATAATTAGTGCATTTCTTAAATTGCAATGCACTAATCACGCACGACCTCTTTCAAAACTCTTACTGACTTAGTCTGAGCGCACACAGTTTGTTTCAGCTGTACTGTTTTTTTTATATTCTGTGCTGTAGCCCATTCCCCATTTTCAATATCAGAATCACTAGGTTATAATTCACTTACTTCCCTCCACCTACATTTGTAATAAGCACTCAAGCCCTATAAGAATCAGAATTACAGAACATAGAACAGTACAGCACAGTACGGGCCCTTCGTCTCACGACCAATGTGAACCTACTTTGTGATCAATCTCACCCTTCCCTCCTACAGAGCCCATAATCCTCCATTTTCCTTACACCCCTGTGTCTATATCAGAGTATTTTGAAGTCCCTTTAGTATTATCTTCAACCAAGACTTCGGGCAGTGCGTTCCAGGCACCCACCAGTCTCTGTGTTAAAAAAGCCACCCCGACATCTCCTCCAAACGTTCCTCAGTAGATCTGATGGAAGCAGATGCAATAGAGCCGTTTAAGAAACATTTGGACAAGTACATGAAAAAGAATGCGAATAGAGTGATGTAAGGTGGGATTCGTTGGAGATTGTCATTATGGTCGGAGCAGGCACTGTTGACGAATTGGTGAAGTATTGTTCTATGTTCTAAAATAAATAGTTGATACTCAAATGGAAGACTCAACATTACATTAACGCCAGGAACATCTGAATCGATCACAAATACATTTCATTGGAACCCACTCGCAAACGTCGGAAATCGTGAACTATTCTGATATTATGTGAAAGAGAGGATCATAGAAACTCAGGACATGGAGCAAAAATAGTTCATAACAATTGAGGTGTCACTGAGTCACTGAAAGTTATGAAGCTGTGTATCTCATTGTGCACTTCGCACAGCCTGACGTCGACTTGACGAGTTAAGTATTTGGAATCTGTCATTGCAAAATCTAAGCTCTGCCAGATAATTGAAGCTCACATATGATCTCACAGTTTCCCACATTGTACCTCGCCTCAACTGTTTGTTTCCCTGTGCAGAAGACCAGATTTCCTATCGGTATCTGCACTGTCAGCAAATGTGATTGCACTATACTTACTGGTCATTAACATTATGGTAAATAGATGAACCCGCAGCATTTATCTCTGTTGCACTTCTATGACCTTGCTTTACGAAAACGAATTTGTCCCTCGGTCCTCTCCCATTCTATTCTCTCCGTGGGTTAGCCAATTCTTTATCCTTGCGTATCTGTCAATCCGCCACAGGACACGTGTTTAATACAGCAGCACATTACTGGAATCCTTATGAAATGCAAACACTCTACAATTGTTGGAACTCTTTTACTCAATCCTCATTGAATTATCATCACGTTATTAGATCACAAGGAAACGTAGGAGGACGCCCAGGATTTACGTCTAACTCCAAAGCACAGAATATACTTTCAAATCTTCTCGATGTTTTCCCTGCATCTATAAATAAAATTATCTGCAAAATCATTCATAAGTTTTCCCCAGGAGGAAACCAAATTTTGCATCTGTTCAATCAAATGTTGCAAACCGCCTCGCGCATAATGAAATATTCGCTACCAGATTCAGTTTATTTTCGGTCTCCTGTCAACTGACCCTCAAAAAACATCCGTTTGAGTAGCTGTAACAATAGATAATTACGATTGTGTGATTTACCTGCAAAAGCAACTGTTTTACATTTAGTTCTATCTTTCAGTCATTGAAGTACACTGTGAATCACTGTGCTCTGCACGCTCATATGTTCTGTAAACCTTCAGTGACCGCCTGAGACTCCGAAAAAGACCCCTTCAGGCACACTCCTTGTTTCTGACTGATGACCACTTCTCCATCCACATCAGTAAATTACCGCCAATCGCATGTTGTCGAACTTTGCAATTTTATCTTTTATTTTGGAGAATATCGAAAGTCCAAAGGAATTCGAAAAGCACCGTTGTCTGGATTCCTCAGATCTATTCTGCTCGATAAATTTCAGAAATGCCAGTGCATTTTTTATTTATGAGTGCCTTTTCGTAAATCATCTTGATTTTGTCTGACCAGCCTCTAATGTTCAACATATTACACACATTACAATGTACTACAGCAACAAGCCATCTCAGTCGTTCCAGTAGCATCTGTAGGTGCGAAAAATTGCCAACGTTTCGGTCCGAAATCCTTCATCAAGACCGATCGATGTTGCGGTTCAAAGCCTTGAATTAGTCATGCGTTTCAGGTGAGCTTGACTCGCTGTTCTCCTCCAGCAGATTGTTTATTGCTCCAGATTCCATCGTCTGCATTTTCCTGTGTCTCGTTTATAATGTACTCTCCCCATTTCCCCACTTCCAATGCCAGGCTCACTATTGCAATTAATTGTTTCCCACCATTTACTTTTTGAAATAGTGGGATTTGTCCCTGTCTTTCCAATAACAATGAATCGTATCCCTCATATTTTTACCAGTAACATTCCCATCGTCGATGTTGGGCTAACAGGTCTGTAATTGACAAGCATTTCCTTGCTGCCTTTCTTGAAACTGGAGATTATATTTGCCGTCCTTGAGTCACACAGTGGTTAAAGTGTGGCCAACGAAGATGTTTAAATTTCTTCCAGAGACCAAATAATCTCTTCCCTGTCCTCCGATAACAACGTTGCATACATTTCATCAGGTCTTCTGGAGTTATACAGCTTCAAGCCCAATGAAGAATCCAAATACCTCCTCTTTATTGCACTAGTGCATCTCTGTGGAGACTTGCACTAGAATTTCTCCTGTCTGTTCACTGAGATTTCCAACTACAAGAGTCCGCTTCCTTTGTGAATATACATGAGAAGTATTCATTTTTGACCTCACCTATTCCTTCTTGCTCCACGCAATCATTTTTCCCTGTTTTGACTTATCGCCCTAACTCTTTCCTAATTATTATTCTTCCTTTACTGGAACTAGAGAATGCATTTGCGTTTACCGTAATCGTGTCCGTCAGTGATATTTTAAGAACCCCCCCCCCTTTCCTCCTTAATGTTATTTTCAAACCCTTTATAAGCATGACGGCCATCGCCGGTCCTTAGTTTTCTCTACCGGCTCTGTACGTCATTTCTTCCCTCTTTGTCCAAGTCTCAATATTCCCCGAGATCCAGAGTTAACTGTACTTGTTAACTTTGTCTTTCACAGGAACATGGAGACGTTGAATTTTCACTATTTCTCTTTTAAATGCGGCCCACTGTGCAGCTGCAGACTTAACTGAAGTAATGCTTCCAGTTTACCTTTGCCAGCGACTGTGTTATTTTAATGAAATTGGTCTTATCCTAATTTAATAACTTCATTCGTGGTCTATTCTTATCTTTCTCCATAGTCTCTTTTAAATGTACGCCGTTATGGTCACTGCCTTGAAAATGCTCACCCGCTGACACTCCCTGCACCTGACCGGCTGCATTCCAGATCTTAACGTCCAGTAATGTTCCTTTATTCATTGGTCAATCCGCATATTACGTCAAAAACTTCTCCTGGATAGACATAAATAATTCCTCCCTCTCTAAAACTTTTAAACTCGCAATTATATTATTTTGTAGCATTTTATGAAATTGTTGTGCTACGTTATTAGATTGTTTTTATTTTTAATTTAGTGTTGCGTTCGTTTGAATCTTCTATGTTTCTTAACTGACGCATTATTTTCTTTGCTATCAGGAATCGCAGTTCTCCATTTTTTGTGCACGTTGTCTGTCTCTGTCGTAGTGTCGAAAACTAGAGAATCCTTTACGTTCGGAGATGTTACATTACAATATGGTTAGGGGACGTGTTGTCATGGTTACCCAGATTATTTCTGAATCTCATTTATAATTGTTACGAGTTGTTACGAGGATGTGCAATATTTCGGTACGTATTATGGGATTGCGGTATTATTTCATGTGCAGTACTCTGTTGAACTCTCATGCGATATTATTTGAGACGTTCTGGTTTTGCATAAAGCACACATTTTGTGTTGCTGTTAGCCTTGTCGAGTTTCATAACTTTGGTTGCCAAATCGGTATGACTTGAGTTACTTTAAAAGCCCGAGTTGGCAAATTAGAGGTGGTATGTTTCACAGATCTGAACCGATCTTTTATTTCGACCAACTGTGTAGTTTTTTTCTAAAATTTCCAGTTATCTTAGACTATGTTAATATTGTAAGAGGACGACCAGACATAAGAAGGCTTCAATTCTGGGACAAAGAGGAAAAAGCTGGCCATTTGAACTTATTGAACTAATGTTTCAACTCAGACGAAAACGAGTCCTTGCAAACGTCCAAGTACAAATTATATTATTAATTTGGAAGGTGAAGGGAAAGGTTAACAGATTTCGCTATTTGCCCAACTATGGGAAACAGGCCAAATGGCTTAAAATTCCCTTCGGCATGCGTTCTTATTGATGTTTGCAAAAACCGGTCAGCAGCAATCTTGTTAGAATATGCGGAATTTGGAGTATAATTTCTGGCCTCTGTGAATCCTGCTGACTGCTCCTTGTTAATTTTCTTTTGGGTGTAAAGGAGTTAACCATACCTGTTTTTCTTTCGTAGTCATTGTTGATGGTCTCCATGGATCTTGGCTGTGTCACCAGAGAATTTTCCTCTTTTATTTTAGAGGTATCTGTCAATTAATTTTCACAGTATCATTATAGCAGCCGATTCGACACTGATAGAGATCAGCGGCTCTGAGGAGAGGGAGAACAGTGACAGACTGCGGGAATGTGGGATGTTAGAGGAATGTATCGGGATTTGAGGACAGAAGTGTGGAACGTTACAGCAACTTGGAGGGATATTTTCTGGGCATCTCACTATATTTCTGCAAATTATGAATGGCTGAACTTAGATTATCGAATTCAGTACGTACTGATGACCATTCAATTGTTTTACTATCCCATCCTCGCAATAGTTGCTATTCCTGGTAAGTCTATTGAACTATATATAGACAGTCTTTCACGACATTATTCCGGTTATTTATCGTCTTCTGCTCGATGTTGTTTTCCCTGGCATGTCCGTACTTCCAGAGACAAATTCAATAAACTATTGCAAAGTGCATCGAGTCCTAACAATTCACTTCTTCACAATTGAAGCTGCGTTACCTCTAATTCTCTGTGTACAGCTGTCAGAACTGTGTTCTGGGCAGTTCCCGTGTTCCTCTTTGTGTCATTTGAGTTTGGGAAGTCCATACATTGCGTTAATTCCCTGAATTTAAATTCATGTTCGTTGGCTCCATTTTTCTCCTGCATCATCGCATCGCCATCTTATTGTACCAGTCCATTCCCTGAACTGATAACATTCCCAAGATATCACTTACCGTTTATTCCAACCACTGCCAATCAGTTGGCTAATCCTTTACCCATTCCATTGCCGTCACTAACGTGATTATTCCAGCGCTCTCCTTTTCAACCTCAACCTTGCAATGACGTATAACAAGAACAACTCTCTCCCAGTGTCTGCTGTCGATTTCCAAACTTGCAATAATTCCCATCAACCGCCTCAACACTTCAATTCTGTATTAACTTTGATATGTTGGTGAACAACAATAAAATGTTAATACTTTTATTCACGCACCTCCGCTTCACCTCCTCTCCACAATCACGGAAGTATTTTCAAATTCAGGTAATCCATCATTCCTTTGGAATATCTCTCTTCCTCTGTCTCATCGCTCCCTCCCGTCGGCACGATAGTAGAACAAAATATAAAGAGAAGCAGGTAAGTAAATTTCATAAATCCTTTCTCAATGGAAGTAGGATATTTTTTTTCTCTGCCATCGCTTTCATTCTTAGCATTTTCAGCTCGATATCACTTCCTGAAATTCCAGTGACCCCTTGAAGTATTTAAGGACAGGAAGCAAACCATAAACAGCTGGAATACTGAAATACTCCTGTAAACCTGAAATGCCTTCAGGTAACATCCAGCCTACCGCCACTCCCGTAAAATCTCACGTGTTAAAAATAATGTGCTAAATTTTAAAATGTATTTAATTTTTCCACTGCCTTCTCAGCAGCGCGGCTCCTTCCAGTATTTCACCAGCACGTTAAAACTTTGTTTCCTTAGATTCAGCTACCCCGCTTCCGACACGCTGGAAGAACTTTTCAGTACCTTTTCAAAGTTAAACACCGAAGTTATGTTTTGTATGTTGAACAATCTTGTAGTGATAACATTTATGGTGACCGAGGCCCAAATTTGACCTTAGCTACATTATTCGCTCACAGAGGTTGAAGAAACAACAATTATTTTCTCTGATCCATGAGAAATTAAATTGTTGTTCTGCAAACGCTGACGCAATATCAATGTGTATCGAAATCTCAATGCTCACCCCGCTTTCTCTGGGAATCTCGCCAGCTACCATATACCTCCAGCCGGAATGCAACTGAGTTCTGATCTGCTCTTCTCTTTTCTTAAGCCCGCACTGAACACTGCCCAATTAATCAGATGTACCCCATTCTTGTTTGTCGTCTTCCAGCTGCCATCACCATTTGTGAGGACTTGCAAGTACACTCTCAACTTTCTAGTTACTCCCCAGACTAGGGGAACGATCTGAGTCCTTTCCCAGTCTCTCCCACTTGTAGCTGTTTCCATTTAATTAACTGTCTTCGCCATCTCCTCCAAAGCGCCCGTTCCCTTCCCGGTGTTTCTCCGAGGACTGATATGGAATTCCAGTCAAAAGGCAATGACTTTAATATCTCATTTTATCAGTACCTCTTGGATTGTGTCCACTTAACTTCGTAGACAGCAATCTCACAAACGATTTATAACCACATATTATGTTGTCCCCTCAGGTTAGGGGTTTATGCGGAGACTATGCCCAGCCACTATACTGCCCGTCGCAGAACGTGCATAATGCATTCTCCACCTATTTTCTGCACGAGAAAGTTATGCACCTTCTGCAAATGTTAAATTCTGCCCTGTATCAAGGCAACAGTCCGTCGATGTCAGCCCACCCATCACCGCGACCCCATGCCCCCTCCACGCGTTAATTACCTTTGATCAGTAAACTGGGTTCATTCGCCCACACAAATTAAAAACAAATCCCCTGTAAAAATGATGAGGAACATGAACCTCTGGGGTTTCCCCGACAGCATCTCAGGGTCGATGTGTACTGCCTCAACTAGACTTATCTCAGTTGGCCTTTACTGGTTCATGAAGTTTTCACTTCTATTTGTATTTGTTTCACATTAAAGACGGCCCATTCGTCAGCGATGTTTAGTTGTCAGTGTGACCTGCTGTTTTTCGAGTGTTTCTTAAGTATAACACGACATTGCTTGATTTTCCATTTTTTGGTTGACTTTTTGAATTGAATGATAATCCCACCTCTAGCTGACAGCACGTGGTCCGGCTACAACAATGCCATTACCTCTCTGGAACACGGTTACCTTTGTTCTCAGTGAATTTTTGTTCTCAGTAAATCAACTAACTTTGCTGCAACGCGACCTGCCGGCTCTTGCACCGTCCTTTTAATACAGGCTGTTTCCCCTTTCTTTCAGATCAGATGAGGGAACTTGACCCGAAGCTTCGATTGTCCACTTGCCTCGAGAGGTTCTGCCTTACCCCTTGAGTTCCTCCAGTGCTTTGTGTGTTGTTACAGATTCCAGCATCTCGAGCCTTTTGTGTTTCTACGTAAATTTCTTGTTTATTTCCCTCTTCACAGTGAACCTTGTGACGATTGCGATCCTGTCCCGGGGAAAATGCGGTCTATCAAAAGGCGTCACTCGCTATCTGGTGGCCATGACAGCGGCGGACTTACTTGTCGTTATCTTCGACCTGATATTGAGGCAGATTCCCATTGCTTATCGACGAGTGGTGCACTTCTGGCGCATCATGCCCGTGTGTAATATTCACACCGTCCTGCTTTCCGCTGCCACTGACTGTTCTGTCTGGTTTACCGTCACTTTCACTTTTGATCGATTTGTGGCTATTCGGTGGCAGAAGCTGAAAATTAAATATTGCACCGAGAGAACGGCGGCTGTGGTTCTGGGGACTATGTCAGTGCTGAGCTGTTTAAAGAACATCTTCTGGTATTTCATGCTCAGTGGGCTATACCGTGGAATCAACGACCGCTGGTTTTGTTGGGAAAGATACGGAGTTCTGGATTCGCCTGTGTGGACAGTGCTGGAGCTCCTTCATTTCATCTTTACTCCTGTGGTCCCATTTCTCCTAATTCTGCTTTTCAACTCGTTAACCATCAGACACGTCTTGGTGGCGAGCAGAGCCCGCAGAAGACTCCGGGGTCCCAGCAGTGGAGGGAGTCCCAGAGACCCCGAGATGGAGAGCCGCAGGAAATCCCTCATTCTACTACTGGTCATATCAGGGAATTTCATAGTTTTGTGGGCGCTGTTCACGTTGTACACTGTGTGGTTCCGACAATTATTTTGGCTGCCATCTGTGCCACGGTCTGCGCTACCACCAGGCTCTTTGCAAGAACTGGGCTTCATGCTGCAGCTCCTGAGCTGCTGCACAAACACGGCTCTTTACGCCGTGACCCAGACTAAGTTCAGGGAGCAGCTGATGGAGGTGGTACAATTTCCTGTCACCTTGAAATGTACGTAATGCTTGGGGGAGCTGAAGCATCGGGGGACATTGCCCGATCTAACCCAGCTCCCCTCCTAACAGCCCAAAGAATAGGCACGATCACTGCCGACTAAATGCTTCGTGCTGCAGTAGTTTCCCCGGAATTCAAAGGTGAAGACTCCTAAACTGACCGCTGAGAATCTTCATACCCTCCGTGTTCACCTTTCTTACATTTACCGATCAGAACTGGAAATGGTCTCCAGGCCTGGGTTTCACTTTACATTGCAGCGAATTCGCAAACTTGATCCCCAAACTAATGGGAAAATTGCAGTTCTTCGCCTCCAGGAACACTGCCAGTGCAGTGAACCTCTTCTCTCAGAATCTGCTTCACTGTGGTTCTGTGTGGTCCTGGTCCTACGGTCCATATATTTCACTGCCGCACCTCGCTTATTCTTGCCTCTGGTGTTCCGAGCGGCCCTACAACCACCGAGTTCAGTGGAAGAGACTCCAACATGTCTCATTGCGGTTTTGTGTCCCAGCACAATGGCAAAACTCCCTCTCCTCCCGGGATTATATTAGAAATTGTCAAGTTGATATTTATTGTTTTAACTGAGTTTGTTCTCCACACCTCTGACCAACCAAACAACTCAGACAATTCGAGTTCCTCTCTCCCAGCAAGTGCAGTAAACCGCCTCATGTAAATGACGGAACAGTTCAGAACCATAGACTCACGCTAACTAATCCAGTAATTCTTTTTGAAATACCTTAGCCCAATATATCACGATAAAACCTGGGAAATAATAAACAGCCCAGCCTTAAAGTAAATCAAAAATATTTATCTCAGTAAGATATGAATACGGTCAATACAGTGAACCACCTCGAACACCAAAAAAAAACTCTTCAACATAATTTGGAATCGCGCAAACGTAGTCGAGGCCAACAGAGCAGAGAAGACCCCATACAACTCGAGGGTAAAGGTAACAATAATATGGAAAATCATGTCGTGTTTTAGTTCCAAAATAATACCGCATGGTTGACTTATAAATTTTCATCGAACAATGCAACATCTCATCCCCGGCGTAGATTGACCACCAAAGTGAAACAACAGACCCATAAACACAGCAATTTAAGACATCAACTTTGACCTCAATTCTCCCGATATAATGCAGCGATTCATTTTCAGGAAACATCCGGAAATAATGCAAAATCACAGATAAAGAAAGCATCAATAAGGTAGCACCTCAACGCAACACAACACACAAGCCTCGAAACCTTAAATTACCTCAGCACTTGAAAATCCCCGATTGTACTCCACCCCATAAATAATATCTAATCATAGAACCCGTTAACACATGACTTATCTCAAACACATAAACCTTTAGAGCAAGAGGACAAACTCAATACTCCCGACACCGCTGACCCATAGGAAAGACGCTATTTGAAATATCTCATCATTTTCAAATGTTTCCACATTGTGCTTCGTTGACCATATGTTTAGCCACAGCATGCCTCATCGGTAGAGACTCTCACACACGCTAAGCAGTACTTGGAAGAGAATTTCAAATGTCAAGCCATCGAAGGCTTGTAAATGACGTTAGTTTTGATAGAAGGCGAAGAAATTGTTTCGGCATTGCATGAGCCTGCATCCCTTTTTAACGTCAGCATGCTGGCTTGACAAAGTTCTACCCCATTTATTCTCATGTCAAAAGTAAATTTATAAACAATGCACTCAGCCAATTTATAGAATCGGTCTCAGTGTAATGTACCTGTTACATCCAGTTCCCAGCCCCTGCCATCCAAGATATATGGCTGCAGAATAGTTTCCACATCGAGCCCGCTCATTTGTAATTTGCGAACTAAGTCCATCTGTTTTATTTCCAATTCTATGTAAATTCGGATGCAGAACATGTACTATGTCCCTTTTTATTTTGTAACCTCTTTTCTTATTTAATTCTTTGTTCTTAAATTTATTCACTCCATCTGTCATATCCGGTCTTCATATCGGTTCTCATTTTCTATCTGTCATTGTCCCTGCTGTTTGATCTGTCGACTCACTGTAACACAGTCTGCTGAAATTATTATTTATTCCGAAATGCACTCCACCTCGCTAGTAAGCGTTTTCCGAGAAAAGAAAAAGTCAATGCCACCAGGTTTCCAGGTGTATCCACTGTAATTAGAAGTGGACTATGTGTTATTGGATCCGCAGTCAGCCAGACATATGGTGAGTGTCCTCTCGTACATTTTATATGCGCCGTTCTGCGACTGGAAATGATTTGACGTGTCAAGAGGGTCCCCGCCAAGGACTATGCCTCAGATCTTCTCCAGTAACCATATCATCCATTTGGCTGCGCTGTCAGCGTTTCAGTCCAATGGTGGCTACCCTGTTCCCCTCATTTATGTGGAAGGTTTTTTTTTGCTGTTTATATCATATTCGATCTTGCTCGTGTCCATTTCAACAGTTCCCATTTGTTCCCATTTTTGTCACACAATGTGATGTATCCATGTGTGTAGAATTAAACCACTGCCAGTCTTTTAAAACATGCCCTTAATTCGATTTATTTTATCCAAGGAGTTATGGATGTTGGCGTAACTTCAGGGGCGCAATGGTGGTCTCTAATCCTACTCACCGTCAGTTCTTCATGTCTATTTCACGTTAGGACAATATATCTGCAACGATATGTGACCCTCTTTGTGTTCGCCTTAAACAAATCCTGAACCCGTACATATCGTGTGAAGCATTATTTTTGTCCATGATATATATTGCACTGTCCCTCTGTAAAGAATTCTAAATTCTCGATCTGCCTACTTTCTGTAAATCCTTCCACGGCCCAGATTTTATCAACATAATGCATGGCTCTCTACTTCTTCGAATTAAATTATATTTGGGAATTTATCTGTTCTATCCGATTCTATCCCTGCTTATATTTAAAAATACTTTATCCGAGTGCAAAGCAACAATGACACTCGAGCCATGGGAAACGTCCACCCTTCAGGAACTGAGATCAATTCTGATGCTTCAAAATTGCGATGGGCGCGCGTTTGTCGTTTTAAATTCCACATTTGTTGTTCTCGGCACTCCACTTATCACGTTATTTTACCTTTCAATCACTGAGATTACCGCCCATCCAGTCATCTGCTGATACCGCAAATTCCATCGGTTTAATTGCTTCCCCCGATGTCAATCTGCGGAGCCTTTACTGCATTCCAGATTTTCAGATAAACCCACCTTTGGGTCAGCAATCTGTGCACGAAGTTCCACATGTGTATTCAGCAGGGCTGTAGAGACTCGAACAAGATCCTGTTGCAGTTAAATTCTAAAGTAGGTCAATATGTCTTTTTCCTGCCTTATTATTTTCCGTGGCTGCACTGTAATGTGGTGTGGCTCCGGTTATTCGCCATATTGTGCAGTCTACGAAGAGTGCCTGTCATTGGTTCTTGTATATTGCCAACTGGAGACTGCTTTATGCAGCCGGTGCTCACTTCACTGCAACGGGTTTCCATTGATGGCATCAGGGCGCGAGGAACATAGAATTGTGGAAATGTGCAACATATAAACGGGACCTTATGGCCCAAGTCGTCCATGCTGAGCATGATGGCTTTCCCCAATAATTCCATTTGCCCGAAAATAGGCATGGCACGCTGTAAATGTCCTGTCCAAGCAGCTGTCCAAATGCCTTCTGAACGTTGTAGTAGTGGCTGCCTCCATTACCTGCTCTGGCAGCTGGTTCCAAATATTTACCATTTTCTGGATGAAAAACATCCTTTCGGATATCTTTTGAATACCTCCACTTTCACCTTGAAACCATCCGGTCTTCTGGAACCTCCCGAATGGCTCACAAACATGCAGAAGTTTTCGTCAGAGCCCCAACAATATCCTCCCTTGCTTTTCTCAGCATGCTGGCATAGGTAACGTCGGACTCTGGGGAATTGTTACGGACTCAGTGAAAGTCCCTTTAAGATAGAGAGTGTGTGTATGTGTGTGTGGGGCGTGCTTACGTCAGTAGAAGATAAAGGACGTAATGACGTTGTTGAAGAGGTTAGAAGAAGAAGGAGAGAGATAGAGAAGGGAGAGAGACACCAGCCTGCTTGTTTTCTCTATCGATGGATGAGAAACAATAACTGTGTTTGCCACTGAAACCCATGTATGGAAGTTGGAAGTAATCCGGTGGAGTTCACTTTGTTGTTGACCTGTAGAAGAAAACAGGTATTTGTGTGTGGACGACCACGGTTCGGATGCTTTAGGGGTGAGGAAGTCACTACCGAGTAAACACTGAAGTGTCGTTTGGGTTCCATCGAGGAACATTTGGATTTCGTATGTACTCTCTCTATGTTTTTCTACATCTGCATCTTATCTTCAGAAAACAGTGGTTGTTGAAGAAGCCCTAGCTCATGTTTCACCTTATGGCTTGCGGAACTGAACTTTAAGAACCATTCCGGAACTGGGAGTTTTGGACTTTGCCACACCCACACACACACGGAGAGTTTAGTTTTGGGGTTAACGTAAGAGGTTTAACATTTTTGAATTCTAACATACTAACATTTTTACTTTTATTTTACGTATTATCATAAGTCGTGATTAATAAAATAGTTTTTAACACTGAATCATGCTCAGTGTGTTTCTTTTGTTGCTGGTTTGTGACCGGAATTATCTACCCTAATATGCTTAAATGATGATAGCATTTTTCCTTCCTGACAAATACATGCTCTAGAATATCAATGTACCTGTCCCTTAACACGTCAGCCTTCACATCCTTCTCCCTGGTGAATACCGGTAGAGAAGCATTTATTTTTGATTTCATTCTTATTCGCTGGTTCTACGGATATATTACTAATCGGGTCTTAAGCGCTTGTTTCCATTACATTCATAAAATGTTCTGGATTCTTCTTAATCCTACTTGCCAACATCATATTGCAAAGGTTGTTTTTACCCTCATAATTTCTTTCTCGTTTTCTCTTTATATCCTCCATACAAATTTCATTTTAGATTCCGTTGGAGAGGATGACCTGACAGAGGAAGACCACGGAAACCGGGACTTTTGCAGCCAGCGGGGAAGGAGAAATGCGTGGTTATTGAGGATTCTATACTGAGGGGTACGGAAAACAGATTCTGCGAAACCGACGATGTATACCGGATGGTATGTTGCCTCCCTGATGCCAGGGTACGGAATGTCACGGAATGGGTCCAGAATATTTAGAGCGGAGAGGGTGATCAGCTAGAAGTCTTGGTACATGTAGTTACCAATGACATAGGTAGAAAAACAGAAGAGGTCCTGAAGGAGGAATACAAGGAGTTAGGGAGAAAGTTGAGAAGTAGGACCTCAAGGGTGGTAATTTCAGGATTACTACCTGTACCACGATCCAAAGGTAGAAAGAATGGAAAGATATGGCAGATGAATGCCTGGCTGTGTGACTGGTGCAGGGGGCAGGGCTTCAGATTTCTGGATCATTGGGACCTTTTTTGGGGGTGGCATGACCTATTCACAAAGGATGAGTTACACCTAAACTCCAAAGGGTTAAATATCCTGGCGGGAAGGGTTTAAACTAATCTGGCAGGGGGATGAAAACCAGGATGTTTGGACACAAGGTAGGTTAAGAGAGGAGGTTTATAGAAACAAGTCCAAGACTGTGTGCAGTGAGGATGGTAAGAAGGACAGGCAGGTGAAAAGTCAGGATAATTTACTGAACAATAGAAGTACAACAAAATCAATAGCAGATACTGGAATAAATGTGCTATATTCAAATGCACGTAGCATTAAGAATAAAGTAGATGACCGAGTGGCACAACTACAGGTTAATAAATACGACATTGTGGCAATCACCGAGTCATGAATTATAACGGATGTGATTGGGAACTTAATGTCCAGGGGTACACAGTGTATAGGACGGATAGGCGGGTAGACAGATGGGGAGGTGTGGCCATGATGGTTAGTAATAATATAAAATCAATAGAAAGGAAGAACATTGGGTCAGAAGACGCGGAATCCTTATGGGTGAAGCTAAGAAATAGCAAGGGTAAAAGGAAGATAGTAGCATTTATATATAGACCCCGTAATAGCAGTCAGGAAGTGGACCATAAGTTGCAGTTTGAAATAGGAAAAGCGTGCCAGAGTGACAACGTGAAGATATTATGGGGGATTTTAACATGACGGTGGACTGCGAAATCCAGCAAGGCAGTAGATCTCAGGAGAGCGAGTTTGTGGAATGTTTACGGGACGGTTTGTTGGAGCAACTTGTTGATGAGCCCACCAGGGGATCGGCTGTTTTGGATTGGGTGCTGTGAAAAGAACGGGAAGTGATTAGGGAACTAAAGGTAAAGGAACCATTGGGAACTAGTATAACAGACCTTTAGCTGCTAATAAAGGGAACCTGGTGCTCCCAATGGAGAAACTCAAGTTGCAGGGGAACTTAAGTTATGTATGTTTCATGCGAAACGGTATAATGTCCGTCGGCCATTTCGAGGGAAGATATGTGTCGACTTGTAAAGTGGGTAATAAATATCAGGAAAGTGCATTGGAAACTCAGACTATCCCATTAGCTGATACCTGGTGGTCCTGTAGTATGAAAGGAGGATTGAGGCCGACGCTTCCCCGTGAATGGAGAAATACGGGCATGATGTTAGTACAGGAAATTGTAATTTCCCCAGAAGTGCAAACGGACGCACCATCAGGGCAGACGTGACGTACAACGTAATAAGAGAGAATACACCCCTGACCCAGCAGTTCGCATTGATAGTATAGGTCAGCCGAGGGTTATCCCCAATGAATTTAGGCAAGGAACGAGATTGCGGCTAGATGGGAATCATTAATCCCTGTTATTGGGATCAGTAAAAACACGGAATGGATAAAATATATTTATTATAATCAACAGCGGTTTATCAATTCTACTGATGATGCCCTCTCCGCATAAGGGGAGAAATTACACGCAACCAGCAAAATGGCCTGGAAAAACAGACAGGCTTTAGACTGGCTACTGGCAGAAAAAGGAGGTGTCTGCTTACTGTCTGGAGAACATTGTTGTACCTTTATACCAAATAACACGAGCCCAGGAAGATCTTTTGCTCAGGGATGGATAAATGAAGGAATTTGAGAAAAGAGGTCAGACAGAATGCGGGGTTTGGACATCAGTTCTTTGATTGGTTGATCGGGTGGGGGGCCTGGCTGACCAAACTTGCAATGGTTGTGGGTATTTTGTTGGTTCTTTTTACAATTGTGTTGTGCTGTTTCCTTCCATGTGTTAATTCCCTTTTAGTGCGGGCAACGACGGAAAAGCTTCCGATGCTTCTGGTACTGGTTGAGACGAACCTCCCGGAAAAGGAAGTCGTGACCACATACTTCTATGATGTGAGTCGGGGCGAGGTGCCGAATGATTATGATAGCGCTGCAGAAGACAACTATGCTTATGTTGAATGTAGTCTGTGAGGGCTTAGGGTCTTTTCCCCCCGTCTCCGTTACGGAGGGTCGGGATTTTGGCCCTCTGGCTCAGGAAACAGAGAGTGAATCCATTTCTGCCCGTGTACGAAAAACTACATTACACCTGCTTTTGGGATGATTGGCTTTAGTCTCTGGGTGTTGTGCCCTCTGAATTCTCTCTCTATATGAGACGGTAAGGTCTCAAAGGGGGGAATATTTAGAATATACAGAAATTAGAGGCTGTACACACACGTTTACTTATAATTTGTCTTGTGCCTAGATGGCGCTGGCTAGTTCTCCTTCTTTACCAAGGGAAGGGAAAGCCCGCGCTCGGGAAGAGTACGGTAACTCACGGGTGAATTAGCACAATGACCTAAGCGTGACCGTGTGCCTGGTATTGATGTCTGAACTACAAAAATGACGAGAGTACATTGTGATTAGCTTAGAGAACAACTGTAGCGACGTACAAGAATGTTGTGGTTAGATTAGAGAAAGACTTATGAAGACAATTGTGGCAGACTGCAAGGAGTTGAGGAACCAGGCTCTGTACATCATATGTCGCTGTGCAGCTGATACTGACTTGATTGATTCTGCCAAGTAGACTAGGAAGGGGCCATAAATAGAGCTGCAATCCTTTGTTCAGGGGCGTTCAGTGACCAGCTCTCTGACCGTCACAGCCATAGTTTGCAAATAAAGGTTTAACTTCTTGAAGAATCTTCTGCATCTCGTGATTATTATCGAATCTCGGTAACCCACGACAAGATGCGGCAAATTCAAAGGAGATGTGTGCGGTAGGTTCTTTTACACAGAGGGTGCTGGGTGCCAGGAGTTCTCTGTCAGATGTGGCGGTGTGAGGAAATACGATTGGGGCACATGAATATACAGAGAATGGAGGATTACGGATATTGTGTAGGCAGAAAAATTAGTCTAGTTAAGCATTTAAACTTGTATAATTAGTCTGGCACAGCATCGTAGGCCGAAGGGACTGTTCCTGTGCTGTACCTTATTTTCTAAACCAGGTCTCTGGATCTGTGAATTCAATCCTCAAAGACCGTAAAGTTATTCTGCCGAGAAGAACCGCATTCAGATAATTCAAAGTCAAAGTCAAGGTCGAGTTTATTGTCAGAAGAACAAGTACACGAAAGCACAGGTGCGATGAAAAATGTACTTACAGCGGCACCACAGGCACATCGCGTTATTTCATCAGCATTGTCAAGTGAAACAAATTAAACATGAATTATACATTTTTTTTCAAGGAAAAAAGATCACTAAGAACAAAACAATGTCACAGAGTTGAGATGATTTTCTTTCCAGTTCACAGTTCCCGGCCCTGTTCTGCCTGTTTCCCCCGCGTGTGTTTGGAGTGGGAGAGACTGAGTCGGTTCAGGCGGGGGAGCGGCGCGGATTTCTCAGCTCCTCTCCGCGCGGAGCGCACCTTACAATGAGAGTGAGGGGAGATTTCACCAGCTCTTTCAGCTGCTCCCTGAACTTAGTCTGGGTCACAGCGTAAAGAGCAGTGTTCGTGCAGCAGCTCAGGAGCTGCAGCATGGAGCCCAGTTCAGTTATGATATCGGGTGGACGCACAGCATCAGCAATAAAAAGCAATCGGAACCACACAAAATTTACCGTAAACAGCGCCCACAACAGTATGAAATTCCCCGACACAAGCAACAGTAAAATGAGAGATTTCCTGCGGCTCTCCATCTCGGGGTCTTTGGAACTCTCCCCACTGCTGTGTCCCCGGAGTCTCTTGCGGGCACTGCTCGCAACTAAAACGTGTCTGATTGTCAAAGCATTGAACAGGAGAATGAGGACAAATGGGGTCACAGGAGTGAGGAGATAATGGACGAATTCGACTGCTGCCCACTCCACTGAGAACAGCACACCGCGTCTTTCCCAGCAAAACCAAGGCATATTAACAAACTTGTATTTTCCTGAGAGCATGAAATACCAGAAAATGTTCTTTAAACAGCTCAGCACGGTCACCGTCCCCACGACGACGGCCCCCGTTCTCTTGGTGCAGTATTTCGCTTTCAGTTTCAGACAACGAATGGCCACAAAGCGATCAAAGGTGAAAGCGACAGTGGACCAGACAGAACAGTCGGTGGCCGCGAAAAGCAGGACGGCGTGGATATTACACACAGGGATGTACCTTAGGAAACCAAACACTTCCCGATAAAGAATCGGAATCTGCCTCAGTATCAGGTCGAGTACAACGACCAGTAGATCTTCCGTTGTCATGGCCAACAGGTAGAAACTGACACCTTTGGAGAGACCGCACTTTCCCCGCGACAGGACCACAATCGTCAGCACGTTCACTGTGAGGAGGCAAATAAACACAAACATGACAGCGGGCTTGGAGCAACATCAGTAGATACACAGAGAGATAAATCAAATGTGGAAATCTAGTCTTCGATTCAGAGTTGGAGGTGGTTGTACCCGACACCAGAGTTGTCTGCTGGATACCGGGATCATAGATCAGTGAAATCAACCAGTAACTGGAAAATAACGGCACCACCTCGACCAACAGATAGGTGAGAAGTGGTGGTTCAGAGAATCGGTGAAGGTGAATGAAGAATGAAAAATTCATTACGTGTTCCAGTTAATAAAGATCAACGTCCTCACTATTTGAGCTTCGGTTGAGGGAGAGATGATAAACTGACTTGGTCAGTATGTGGTGTCAGCCGAGGCTCCTGATCCTGATCATTGCTCAGTGCTATGTAAGAGAGTCACTGATCATGTTGTGGTGACCGGAGGTCAGTGTGGGTTCAAGACACGGTCACCCTTCATGCTCTTTCTGCAGCGACGTTATGTTGCACGTTATGTTGGAGGTTATGACGCAGCCACACTGGAGATTGTGGTGAAATTTGATCAGCTGCCCGGCTGAGCTGTCTCATTCAGCTGCACGTAGTTCCCGGCAGGGGGACGGGGGCGTTCCGAAACTACCAGAGGTTTTACATTGAAATTAGACCATGATCAATATTATAATATCACTTTACTGATTGCCACAGAGAGTTCTGACAGCTGGGATCACCAGACACGGCAGCAGTGAGAAGAGCATGAATTACAGGAATGGCAGTGCAGAATGCAATGATTTATTCACAAATAAATGTAGTTGGGGACGTGTCAGCAATCTGAGAAGATAGTATCAAGAAACGAAGGAAAAATATCACGGAGATAAACGCCATTCAAGGCGTTGATCCCCGCACACGGATCAGGTCTATGTATGGCAACTGACTCAACCGGAGCTCAGTTAGTGAGGACCTTTGGCTTTATTAACTGGCACACGTTATCAACAGTACACCCATCAGACCTCTTTACCGGTCCCCGTGACTACTGCTTCTCACCTGTTTGCTTGTCGAGTCGTTGGACATGGACTTACCTGGAACAGCAACAAGAGCGAGGATGGGAAAACACACGGGCTGAATAGTCAGGATTAAATAGACGATCCGAGAGTCTACTGTTATCCAAGGAGCATCCGAGAAAATGTTGTGAGCAAGTGGGAATACACCCCGCCCCATCGCTGTAATATCCCATTCTCCTGATTCCAAATCCCGACCCATTCCTGGAACACCTCACTCCACTGTTCTCAAATTCCAATCGGTGACCAGAATTTCACAGTCCACTATTTACAGATTCCATCCGTTCATGTAACATCCCACATTATTGTTCGCATCTCCCCAATTATCTTCTTCTGCTGTGTAGCTGCTGCTCTTGTCAGTGACGGAGGAACTGCTCCCACTGACACTGTGAGACTTCATCGAAAGGAACAGATTTTAAAAGCAGTGGAGAAAACTCTGGGGACACAATCGGGCTATGTGCAGACTGACGTTAATTACGCTCACTGAACAAACAGCTGCAGTTAACCCCTTTGTATCCGGACGGCTGGAACAACACTTAAAATGACCGACAGAAAAGCGTGCTGATGTACAGGATTTATACCCACCCACCCGGGACATGCACTCATCTCCCCCTCCCATCGGGTAGAAGATACAAAAGCCTGAAAGCACGTCCCACCGGGTTCAAGGACAGCTACTATCCCGCTGTTATAAGACTATTGAACGGTTTCCACGTACGATTGGATGGACACTCCACCTCAGAATCGACCTCGTTATGACCTTCCACCACTTTGTCTGCCTGCACTACACTTTCACTGTAACTGTAAAACTTTATTCTGCATTAAGTTATTGTTTTGCGCTGCACTACCACAAAGTATCTGCTGTAACGAATTGATCTGAATGAATTGTGTGGAAGACAAGATTTTTCACTGTACCTTGGTACATGTGACAACACTAATCCAAATTAGTCCTGTTCAGTGAGATGGACTAATAGGGTCTAGGGTCTCTCTGAAGTGCCAATGGTGTGCCGACGTGTGATCCGCAATTCTGTGGACTTTGAACAGTTCCCTCAAATAAAAGATTCAGATGAATACTTGACGTGGATGAGAGGATGGAGACAGAAACCCTGGGAATTTGATTCATTTAATCTGACGTCAGTGCGAGGGCGATGGCTGTATTGGATGAATCAGACGTGGTGAATGCACTTTGGGAATTATGCGGGGGTCAAATGTTTTGTTTATGACATGGAGTTGGGACCAAATCAATGTAAAAATCAGTCGAATAGGATCCCGTTTAAAAGACCTTCCACTCACCTTAACCAGATGATATTTTGTTTTTGACAGGCCGACATGAGAACATTTTTTTTTCTAGATCAATCCTGTCTGTACCACTCACAATCTGTTAGATTTCCTTCAGATCATCTCGCAGAGAAAACAAGCTCAGCCCATCCAATCTCTCGCCATAACCTCCAATCCAGGCAACATCCCAGCGATGGTCCCCTGCTCTGTTCCCAGCAGAATCGCATCCCTCCTGCACTGAAGTGGCCAGAATTTCACACCCTGTTCTGAATGCGGGTTGCACCTTCACGTTCCATCTTATATTCCATGACCAGACCCAGGAGGGTGGCATGCCGCATGCCTTCCTCACCACCCTATCAACCTTTGCAGCCACGTCTGGGAGGTCTGCACTTGCACCCTCAGATCCCTCTGTACTTCAGCACTGTTTGGGTCTTGCCATTCACAACGTATTGTCTCTTTACATTTGATCTCACAAAGCTCTACACTTCACATTTGCAGAACTAAACTCCATCGAACACTTCTCCACCCATCTCTGCAACAGATCTGTATCCCGCTGTATCCGTTCGCAATCTTCTACACTATCCACACCACCACCAATCTTTGTTCTGTCTGCGAACTCACTAAATCGACGATCCACATATTCATCCAGGGTACTTTTAAAATTCACAAACAGCATCGGTTCTTCTACAGATCCCTGTGGAACACCAGTTGTCAAGGACCTCAAGGCAGAATAAGTCCCACTGACCACAACCCTCTGACTTCCGTGGGCAAGCCAATTCTGAATCAAAACGACCAGGTCACCGGAAATCGCAGGTATAGTAATCTTCTTGATGAGTCGACCATGAGGGACCTTACAAAACTTCTTACTAAAATCCATGCAGACAGCATCCACATCCCTACGAACTTCAACAAAGTTCATCACCTCCTTCAAGTACTCAATCAACTTCGTAGACTTGTATTGCCCAGCACAAAGTCATCCTGGCGGACTCTAATTAAGCCACTGTTTCACAGATGCTCATAAATCCCATCTCAAACTATCCTCTCCAATCACTTCCCTATCACCGACGTGAGACTCACCGGTCCGTTGTTTCCACAAATACCCCTATTTCACTTCTTGATTTATGGAACAACATTATCTCCTCGAAATTCGACGTGCATATCGTCATTGGCTGGTGTGGTCCCGATAATCTTAATCAAAACCTCTTCAATCTCATCTCTTGACTGTCAATAACATGGGGTTTCTCTCATCAGACTCTGGGGACTTATTTCCTCCAGCATTTGATATTTTCAGCCTCGGATAAAGAACCTGACTATTTGGATGATCTCTGCCTCTCCTAACTTGAGACATTTCTATCTGATCTTCCTTCAGCTTCCAAAACTCCAGAGAAAACAATCCAAGTTTGTCCACCCTCAACTTGTCGCTATTACTGTCCAACCCAGGCAACATTCTTGCGAACATTTTCTGCACCATCTCTGAAGCTGCCACGTAGTTCCTATTGTGTGACCACCAGACCTACACACTGCACTCCAAATGCGACACAACTGATGTCTGAAACAGCAGCAACATGACTTTCCAACACTTTTACTCACAGCCCCGACCGAGGAAGGTAAACATACTGTACGCCTTCTTTAGCACCCTATCTGCTTGCGTGGCCACGTTCAGAAAACTATGACCTTGAACCCCAATATCCCTCTGTATATCAGTGCTGTTATAGTTCTGGCCATTAACTGTGTACTTTCCCCTTGCACTTGAGCTCCCAAAGTGCAACACCTCACACGTGCCCGGATTAAACCTCATCCGCAATCTCTCCGCCTTTATCTGCAACTGATCTGTATCCGGCTGTATTCTTTTACAGCCGTCTACACTGCCCACAACGCCACCAATCGCTGTGTCATCTGCAGAAACTCGCTGCCACCCATCTAAATTTTCGTCCGAGTCCTTCAGATGCGTCAAAAAACAAAGAACCGTCCTCTGATCCCTGAGCAACACAATTGATCGTAGAACGTTGGGGAAGGGAGATGGAAGGAGGGAAGGTGGGAAGAGAGAGGGAGGGAGATAGAGATTGAGGGAGGAGTGGGCTGAGATGAACGGAGTGCAGGAGTCATGGAGTCAGAGAATAATACAACACAGAAACAGGCCTTTCGGCCCAACTGTTCCTGTCCGATCACAGCACCCAGCCTGATGGTACTAGTTGTCCGCGTTCGCCTCATAACCCTGCAAGTCCTTCGCCTGTATAAATCGCTCTTAAATTTTGCAATTGTGTCTGCATTAACAACTTCCTCTGGCAGCTGATTCCAGGTACTCACTGCCCTCTGTGTAAAGAGGTTAACTCTCAGGTCTCTTTCAAATCTCTCCCGTTTTATCTTGTTTCTGTGCCCTCTTGGTTTGGACTCCCCAACCCTGGTGGGGGGGGGGGGGGAGACTATGACAGCCCACCTTATCTATTCATCTCATGAACTTATAAACTCCTGTGAGGTCACCTCTCATTCCCCTGAGCTCCAGGGAATAATGAGCCAGTGTGGCCAACCTGTCCCTGAGACTCGGGCCCTCTGGTCCAGGCAGCGTCCTCGTAAATCTCTTCTGCACCACGTCCAGCTTGACAGCGTCTTTCAGAGAATAAGCTGACAACAACTGTACACAATCCCCCAAGTGCAGCCTCACCGACGACTTATACAACTGGAACATAATATCCCTATTCTTGAACTCGATGCCCTGACTGAGGAATGACAGCATGCTAAACGCCTTCTTCACCACCCTATGTACTTGCGCAGCCGCTTTCACTGTCAACAAGACGCCCTAATTTAGTATCATCAGCAAAGTTGCTAATCGTCCCGTAAACATTCGCATCCAAATCATTTACATAGATAATGACTGACAGAGGTCCCAACGCAGACCCCTGGGGCACCCCAATGGTCACAGGTCTCCAGTCGAAGAATCGGTCTTCACCCATCACTCTCTGCTTCCTATCATCGAGTTAATTCTAAATCCTCGTCACGAGCTCCCACTGAATCCCATGCGATCTTCCCTCCAACTCTCGGCCCTCTCTCTAACCCCTCTCTCGACCCTCTCTCTCGCACCCTCTCTCGCCCTCTCTCTCTCCCTTCCCCCTCTCTCTCATTATCTCCACTCTCCCCGATCTTTCTGTTGAACCGTGAACCTCCATTTCTACATTCCACGCCACCACGGTCACTGGGCTGATGTGCTCGTGGTCTGAGCGGTCGCAGCGCGGATCCCGTCGGTGGACCCAGCGGAGTCTGTAACGGTGGGCGGATCCGTCCACGGATCCGTCCAAGAACCTTGCGGTTGTGTGGACTGAAGGGGGGCGGACGGTCTGAGGGATTGGGGCGATGTGAAGGAGGGTCCCGTGGAGTTTGTGAGGGTCCCGCAGCGGGGTGAGTGTCTCCTAGCAGGTGAGGGTCTCTCAGCAGGGGGAGGGCACGCAGTGGGGGCGAGGGTCTCCTTGTGGGAGTTGTGTGACGGGTCTCCCATTGGATGAGAGGTGAGGGATCTCCCGTTGGTTGAGGGATCTCCCGTTGTGAGAGGGGTAAGGGATCTCCCGTTGGGTGAGGAGTGAGGGGTCTCCCGTTGAGTGAAGTGTCTCCCAGTGTGTGAGAGGTGGGCCCTCGCAGGACAGACAAATCGTGGAGTCTGCGTGTTGGGAGCCTCCCTCCTCCACATCCTGGAGGTGCCGAAATAAACAGGAGCGGGTCAGGAACGCCTAGCTCAGGACCTTATCTGTTGTGTGTCGGTGTTCGGGGGGAGACCTCGGTGTCGATGTCCCTCAGTCCATCCCGGTGCCCAACCCCCAGGGCGTCCCTGTTCTAAACACACCGGGTTATCACACCCCGTCAACGAGACCCCCTCCCTTCCTCCACTAAACCTCTCCCCGTCACCGTCACTCCTCCCTTCCTCCCCTACACCCTTCCCAGTCCCCGTCACCCCCTCCATCCCCTGTGCCCCTCCACGTCTCTGTCAACCCCTTCCTCTCCCAAACCCATCCCCGTCTCCGTGAACTTTCCCTCACCCTTACACGACCTCGTCTCCATGACTCCCGCCCTTCCCAACACCCCTCCCCGTCTCCTTGACTCCCTCCTTTCCCTACACACCCCCGCTTCTCTGTCACTCTTCTGCCGTATCCGTCACCCCAACCCGCCCCCACACATAACCCCGTTTCCGTCGCCACTCCCTCCCCTACACCCCTCCCCGTCTCCGTCATCCCGTCCCTCCCCATCACCCCTCCCCTTCTCCACAAATACCCTCCCTCCCTGACACCCCTCCCCGTCTCCGTAACCCCCTCCCTCACTGACACCCCTCCCCGTCTCCGTAACCCCCTCCCTCCCTGACATCCCTCCCCGTCGCTGGAATCAGCTCACATTTGTGGGCAACTCTCCCACTCGGTGTTTTTCTCCCGTAATCACAGGCGCACCTGATTTCTGGACAACACCGACACCCACTGGTGTTCCGCCGCATTGACAGTGAGCGCAGGGAAAGCGCAGAGAAAACTCACAAAAGGACAACACAAGGTAAAAGGCACTTCGGCCCACAGTGTCTGTGCTGACTCTGTGCTGAATTCAACTAAACACCTCTGACGACACAATGTCCGTCTCCCTCTATTCCCCGCACATCCACGTTCCTGTCTAAGGGCCTCGTAAACCCCTCTATCTTATAAGCCCCTCCACACCCCTGGCAGCTCAGTCCAGGTACCCACCGCTCTCTGTGTAAAAATAACTTGTGCCACACATCTCCTTTGAACTTGCCCCCCCCCCCACCATAAATCCATAAATGCATGCCCTCTGGTATTAGACATTTCCACCCCGGGGGGAGAAAGATACCGGCTGTCTACTCTATCTGTGCCTCTCGTCATCTTAAACCCTCTCCCTCAGCCTCCGCCGCTCCGCAGAAAAAAAACCCAAGTCTATCCGACCTCTCATAGCTCCTGCCCTCTGATCCAGGCAGCGTCTCGTGGAACGTCTCTTGAAACCTCTCCAAAGCCGCCCGCAACATCCCTGTAACGTTGGCGAGCCGGAACTGCACATACGTGCGGCCCCACCAGAGTTTAATACAGCTGCAACGTGACTTCCTGATTCTTGCACTCGACGCCACGACTGAAGAAAGAAAGTGTGCCCTACGCCCTGTCGACCTGTGTGGCCACTTTCATGGGAGCTGTGGACTCAGAGAACTGGATCCCCTCTGTACACCGACAGGGTTAAGAGTCTTGCACTTAGCGGGGCATCTGACCTCCAGATATGCAACCCCTCACACTCGCCCGTATGAAACTCCATCTGCTGCTTCTGCAGCCAACCGATAGATATCCCGCTGTGTACTTTGGCGACCCTCTACACCGTCCACAACTCCAGCCATCGTTGTATCGTCTGTGAATTTACTGACTCACCAATCCACGACATTTCTATACATCACAGACAACGGGCTTCCCAGTACGGATCCCTGTGGGGCACCACCGGTCACCGACCTCCTGCCAGAGTAACAACCCTCCACCTGCGATTTCGCGGGGAGACCCTCAAGACAAGGACGAGACCCCCGGGTAGAGTTGAGAGTATTACGGGAGACTGGGGTGAGCTGTGTGAACCGACGAAGGCTGTGGTCTCTGTGGGTGTGGTGGTGGTGGCAGTATAGGGGGATGGGATGGAGACAGAAGGAGAATTGGGGTGAGGGGAAGGGGAGCGGGGAGGGTGTTGGGGGATGGGAGTGGAAGGGGAGGGAGTGGCGAATGGAAGTGGGAGGGGATGGGAGTGGGGATGGGGAGTGGTAGGGGAGGGGATGCGGAGGTGGGAAGGTAGGGTGTTTTGGGACAAGATGGGGATTGAGTGTGTGGGGGGCAGGTTGAAGGGGATGGTTTTGGGGTTGTGTTGGAGGGGAGTGGAGGGATAGGGGTTTAAACTAATTAGTAGGGGGTTGGTTCAACAGTTAGAGAAGTATGGGTAGAATCAAGGGGAAGGAGAGTGCAGCAGAGGTTACTGAAGTCTCCGGAGTAAAGAACAAGACAGAGGGTTTAGAAAGGGTCAAGAATTTAACTTCAGGCAACATGGAGACAAATTTGAGAAGAAAGATGGTGAATACAGGGCTGAAGGTGTTAGATTTGAAAGCACGCCGTGTACAAAATAAGGTGGATCAGCTTATAGCGCAGATAGAAATTGGCAATTACGACGTTGTGGCTATCATAGAGTCGCTGCTGAATGAAGATCAGAGCTGGGAACTAAACTTTCAAGGATACACATCGTATTGAAAATACATGCAGTTGGGCAGACGGGGTGGGGTGTCTCTGTTGGTTAAACTAAAGAAGCCAAATCTGAAGAAAGAAGTGACAAAGGATCAGAAGATGTAGAATACTTGTGAGTAGAATAAAGGAACTGCAAGGGTAAAAATATATGATGGGAGTTAAAAACAGGCCGACAAATAGCAGCCAGGACGTGGGGTACAAGTTACAACAGGAGACAGAAAAGACGTTTCTAAAGGACAATGTTATGGTGGTCCTGGGGGACTTTAATATTCAGGTAGACTGGGAAAATCAAGTTGGCACTGGAATTTGTAGAATGCCTATGAGTTAGCTTTCTCGAGCAGCTTGTGGTTGAACCCACTAGAGAAAATGCAATTCTGGATTTGTGCAAATGAAGCAGATTTGATTTGGATGCTCCAAGGAACGCAACCCCCGTCGAAGCAGTGATTATAATATGACAGAATTCACCGTGCAGATTGAGTGGGAGTAGTTAAAATTGAATGCATCGGTCTTACAGTCGAATAAAAGTAATTACAGACGAAAGGAACTGGCCAAAGTTGATTGGAAGGGGATACTTGCAGGAATGACGTTAGAATAGCAATGGCAGGAGATTCTGGGAGAAATTCACAAGAAGCAGCAGCATTGTAAAGGGAGATGAGGCAACCGTGGCTGACAACCGACGTCAAAGACAGCATAAAAGCAAAAGAGAGGGCACACATTATTGCAAAAGCTCGTGGGAAGCTAGAGGATTGAGATGCATTTAAAAACCGACATAAGACAACTGAAAAAGCAATCAGGGCAGAAAAGATGAAATGTGAATGTAAGCTAGCCAGTAATATAACAGAGGACACCAGAAGCTTTTTCAGATATATAAAGAGTAAAAGAGAGGCAAGAGTGGACAGGGGACCGCTGGAAAATGACGCTGGAGAGGTAGTAATGGGGAACAAAGAAATGGTGTACGAACTGAAGAAGTATTTTGCATCAGTCTTCGTTGTGGAAGCCACCAGCAACGTGCCAGAGATTAGAGAGAGTGATGGGACAGAAGTCCGTGTAGTCGTTTTACTATGTAAAAGGTGCTTGGGAAACTGAAAGGTCTGAAGGTGGATAAGTCACCTGGACCGATGGGCTACACCCCAGGTTGTGAAATAGATAGCTGAAGAGATTGCGGAGGCATTAGTAGTGACCTTTCCAAAATCTCTAGAGTCAGGAATGGTTCTGGAGGGCTGGAAAATCGCAAATGTCCCTCCACTCCCTAAGAAGGGAGGGAGGAATGAGACAGGAATTACAGACAGGTAAGCCTGACTTCATTGTTAAGATGTCCATTATTAAGGATGAGGTTTTGGAGAACTTGGAACCACATGATAAAATAGGCCGAAGTCAGCATGGTTTCCTGAAGGGGAACTCTGACGTGACAAATCTGTTGGAATTATTTGCGTAAGTAACAAGCAGGATAGACAAAGGAGAGTCAGTGGATGTTGTTTACATGGATTTTCGAAAGGTCTTTGACAAGGTTGCCGCATATGCGGCTGCTATACAAGATCGGAGCACAGGGTATTACAGGAAAGGTACTAGCATGGATAGAAAATTGGCTAACTGGCTGAAGGCAAAGAGTTCGAATGAAGGGGGCCTTTTCTGGTTGGCTGCCGGTGGCTGCTAGTGTTCCGCAGGGGTCGGTGTATGTTCCCCAACTTTACCAGTTGTATGTTAATGATCTGGATGATGGAACTGACGGCTTTGTAGCCAGGTTTTAGGATGATACAAAGATATGTGGAGTGGCAAGGAGGGTTGAGGAGGTAGGGAGTCTGCAGAAGGATTTGGACAGGTTGGGAGAATGGGCAAAGAAGTGGCAGATGGAATACAGCGTAGGGAAGTGTACGGCCATGCACGTTGGTAGAAGGAATAAAATTGTCGACAATGTTCTGAACTGTGAGCGAATTCAGAAATCGGAGGTACAAAGGGACGTGGGAGTTCCAGTGCGGGATTCCCTGAAGGTTAACTTGCGGGCTGAGTCTGTGGTGAGGAAGGCAAATGCAATGTTAGCATTCTTTTAGAGAGGACTAGAATATAAACACAAGGATGTAATGTTGGGGCTTTATATGGCGTTGATCAGACCATATTTGGTGTATTGTGAGCAGTTATTTGCCCCATATCTAAGGCTGGCATTGGAGTGGATCCAGAGGGGGTTCAGGAGAAGGATCCTGGGGTTAAAGGTTTAACGTACGTGGCTCTGGGCCTGTACTCGCTGGAGTTCAGAAGGATGGGGGGCGATATCACTGAAACCTACCGAATATTGAAAGGCCTGTACAGAGTGCACGTGGAGAAGATGATTCCAGTGGTGGGAGAGTCTGTGACCAGAGAGTACAGCATCAGAACATAAGGATGTCCCTTTAGAACAGAGATGAGGAGGAATTTCTTCAGCCAGATGGAGGTGAATCTGTGGGATTTGTTGCCACGGGCGGCTGTGGAGGCCAAGCCATTGCGTGTATTTAAAGCGGAGTTTGATAGGTTCTCGATTAGTGATGACGTCAAATGTTAGGGGGAGAAGGCAGGAGAAGGGGTTTGAGAGGGAAAAATTAAACAGCCAGGAACGAATTTTGGAGCAGAATCGATGGGCTGAATGGCTTAATTCTGCTCCTATGTCTTATAGTATTATGTACCGTACACGAATCCAGCGATAGTTGTATCGTCTGCGACCTTACTTACCCAATCATCCAGGACATTTCTACACATCAGAGACAGCGGGGGTCCAGGTACGGATCCCTGCGGGACACCATAGGTCACCGACCTCCAGCCAGAATAAATCCCGTCGACCACCACCCTCTGTCTCCGATGGACAAGCCCATTCTGAGCCCAAACGGCCAATTCACCGTAGGTCCCATGCATCTTAACATTCTTGTTCAGCCTCCCATGAGGGATCTTTTCAAACACCTCACTGAAGTCCATGTAGACAACATCAACATCTCTCCGTTGATTCATCACCCTCGTCACCTCCTCGAAAAACTCAGTCCCGTTAGAGAACCACGACTTGCCCCGCACAAAACTGTCCCTGATTAGGCCGTGGTTTTACAAGTGCTCATCAATCCCATCCCCGAAAATCCTCTCCAGAAACTTCCTCATGACTGACGTGAGACTCACCGATCTATAGTTACCAGGATTATCCCTGTTTCCCTTCTTGAATAACATGACAACATTAACTACTCGCCAGTCCTCAGGGACCTCGCCTGTGGCCAGAGAGAACACGAAGATCTTGGTCAAGGACCCATCAATCACATCTCCTGCCTCTCTCAACAAACTGGGGTATATCGCATCTGGTGCTGGGAACTTATCTAACTTAATGCTCTTAAAGAGACGCAACACCCTCCTCCTTTATCTGGAAATGCCCTAGCATATCAGCATGCTCCGCAACGATCTCCCCATCTACATCATTTTCCTTGGGAAATACTGATGCGAAGTACTCATTAAGGACCTCACTCACCTCCTCCGCCTCCAAGCACACGTTCCCTCCTTTATGACCCTCTGACTACTCAAGGATAGAGTCACAGAGTAGTACAGCACATAATCAGTCCCTTAGGCACTTCTAGTCCATACCGACCTGATTTTATGCCTAGTCCCAACTACCTGCGCCCGACAATATCCTTTAAAACTCTCCTCTCCACGTTCATAACCAAACTACTCTTAAATGTTACAATTAAACCCCCATCCACCACTTCCGCTGGCTGCTCGATCCACACTCGCACCACCCTCTGAGTGGAGTAGTTCCCCCTAAGATTCCCCTTAAATATTTCACCTTTCACCCGAAACCAATGACCTGCAGTTTTGGCCTCACCCAACCAGAGGGGAAAAGCCTGCGAGCAGTCGTCCCACCTGTACCACTCAATTGAGCATTACTCCATGAGATCTCCACTCATTCTCCTGCGCTCCAGGGAATAAAGTGCTCACCTATTCAACCTCTCCCTGCAACTCAGGTCCTCAAGTCCCGGCAACACCTCAGCAAATTTTCTCTGCACTCTTTCAAGCTTATTGATATCTTTCCTGTAGGTAGGTGACCAGAACTGCACACAATACTCCATATTCAGCCTTACCATTTTCATCAGCATAACATCCCAACTCTTGAACTCAGTGCCCTGCTTAATGAAGGCCAATTTGCCAAAAGCTCTCTTTACGACCCTATCTGCCTGTGATGCCACTTTCATGGGCTTATGGATCTGTATTCCCAGGTCCCTCTGTTATACCACTCACCTCAGTGCCCTACCATTCACTGTGTAAATCTGACCCTGGTATGTCCTCACAAAGCGCATCACCTCACACTTGCCTGCATTAAATCCCATCTGCCATTTCTCAGCCCATTTTCTCAGCTGGTCCAGAGCACTTTTCATGCTTTGATAGCCTTGCACGTTGTCCATCACGCCCCCAATCTTGTTGTCATTCTCAAATGTGCTGATGCAGTTAACCACATTATCATCCCGTGTCTGCGTGGCTTTCCTCCGGGTGCTACGGTTTCCTCCAAAGTTCTAAAGACGTACGGGTTTGGAAGTTTTGGGCATGTTATTTTGGCGCTGGAAGCGTGACTACACTTGCTGGCTGCCCTCAGAACACTCTGCGCAAATGATGCATTTCACTGTGTGTTTCGATGGACATGTGACCAATAAAGATATCTTACTTTCTTATCTTATCTTAATCATTCATATAGATGATAAACAACAGCGGACCCGGCACCTATCACTGCGGCACACCACTAGTCACAGGCCTCTAGTTAGAGAGACAACAATCCACTACCACTCTATGGCTTCTCACAATAAGCCAACGTTGAATCCAAATGACTACTTCATCCTGAATGCCAAGCGGCTTAACCTTCTGGAGCAGCCTCCCATGTGAGACTTTGTCAAAGGCCATGCTAAAGTCCATGTGGACAACGTCCACCTCTTTACCCTCATCGACCTTCCTGGTAACCACGTCGAAGAACCTTACAAGATTGGTTCGACATGACCTACAACGCACAAAGCCATGTTGACAACCCCTAATCAGGCCCGATCTATCGAAATACTTACATATCTTGTCCCTCAGAAAACCTTCCAATTATTTACCCAAAACTGATATCAGGCTCACCGACCTATAGTTTCCTGGCTTCTTCTTCTAGCCTTTCTTGAACAATGGAACAACATTAGTTATCCTCCAGTCCTCCAACACCTCACCCTTGGATAAGGACGTTCTATCTCTTGCAGGGGCCCTGCAATTTCTGCACTAGTTTCCTACAAGTTCCGGGGGGGTCACCTTCTCAGACCCTGGGGATTTATCCACCTTCACTCGCCTCAAGACAGCCAGCAACTAATCTTCCATAATCCCGTTACGTTCCATGATCTCACTATTCTTTTGTTCAATAGTCTCTGTGTCTGTCTCTAGAGTAAATACAGATGCAGAAAATCCATTTAACATCTCCCCCATATCTTCTGGCTCCATACGTTGATGACCATGCTGATCTTCAAGAGGACAGATTTTGTCCCTTGTTACCCTTTTGATCTGAATATAGCAAGCCCTTGGGATTCTCTTTCACTTTGTCTGCTAGAGCAACCTCATGTCCTCTTTTTTCCCTCTTGTGTTTTCTTGAATTTCATTTACTCCAGAAGTACCTCATTCCATCCTAACTGCCGATACCTGATATTCACCACGTTCGTTTTGTTTACCAGGGCCCCGATATCCCTCGATAACCAAGGTTCCCTGAACCAGTTCGCCTTGCCTTTTATTCCAAAGGGAACAGACTGATTCTGTTTGATCGATGGCTTTAAAGTGATGGGTGGGAATTTCAATGGAGATATCAAACGTTTTTTTAATCCATAGAGTGGTTGGGGTATGGAATGCGCTGGCTGGGGTGGAGGTGGTGTCCGACAGGTTGGTCAAGTTCAAGTGATTGTTAGATAAACATATGGAGGGATTTAAAATAGACGGATATGTGGGAGGGAGGGGATAGATAGTCTTAGGTGTGGTTTAAAGGTCGGCACAATATGGTGGGCCGAAGGGCGTATGTTGTTCTATTGTTCTATGGTTTTGTACTCTCAATATTTCGCTTTTGAAGGTCTCCCACTTATCAAGAATCCTTGATGGAAAACTGGTCCTACCCTGTCCCTAGTTGTCCGCTTTCTCTTGACCTGTGCATAGAATGCCTTGGGATTCTCTTTAATCCATCTTGCCAAGGAATTTTCATGGGCCCTCCTGGATCTCTTAATTCTTTTCTTGAGTTATTTTCTAGTTTCTTTATAATAGTCAAGCACTCTGTTTGATTTTAGCTTCCTGAACCTTCCATAGAACACAGAACATAGAAGACGACAGCACAGTACAGGCCCTTCGCCCCACAATGTTGTGCCGACATTTTATCCTGCTCCAAGAGCAATCCAAACATTCCAACCCACATAGCCGCCCATTTCTCTATCATTCATGTGTCTTTCTAAGAGTCTCTTAAATGTCCCTGATGTATCTGCCTCACAACCTCTACAGGCAATGCGTTCCGCGCATCCACCACTCTCTGTGTAAAAAAACCTACCCCTGACGTCCCCCTCACACCTTCCTCCAATCAACTTAAAATTACATCCCCTCATTCTAGCCATTGTCGCCCGGGAAAAAGTCACTGAATGTCCACTTCATCTATGCCTCTTGGACACCTCTATCAGGTCACCTCTCGTCCTCTTTCTCTCCAAAGATAAAAGCCCTAGCTCATTAAACCTATCCTCATAGGACATGCTCTCCAATCCAGGTAACATCCCGGTAAATCTCCTCTGCACCCTTTATAAAGCTTCCACGTCCTTCCTATAATGAGGCGAACAGAACTGAAGAAAATACTCCCAAGTGTGGTCCAACTAGAATTCTATAGAGTTGCAACATTACCTTGCGTCTCTTGAACTCAGTACCCCGACTAATGAAGGCCAACACATCATACAGCCCTATCGAACTACCCGGCAACCTTCAGGGATCTATGGACGTGAACCTCAATATCCCTAAGCTTCCAATAATTATGCTTGTCTTCTGCCTTCGAATGCAATCTGCCGAAGTGTATCACTTCACACTTTTCCGAGTTGAACTCCATCTGCAACTTTTCAGCCCAGCTCTACATTCTAGCAATATCCTGTTGTAGTCTGCAGCAACCTTCTCCACTATACACAACACCACAAACCTCTGTATCATCATCAAACTTAAAAGAAACACCCTTCCTATCCTCATCCTGGATTTCAGCGTTCTAAAAGGGATAGGAAGGGTGGGGAGAAGAGGGGGAGCGGTGGCGTTACTGGTCAGAGATACTAAAACATGAGCAGAAAGGGTGCAAATGTAGAATGGTCCTCTCTAGAGTCAGTATGGGTGGAAGGTAGGAACAAAAGGTGCAGTTACTCTACTGGGAGTATTCTATCCCCCCCCCCCCAATTTCCGGCCTTATCCTCATATCCCTTGACACCCCAACTATTTAGATATCTATCTATCTCTTCCTTGAACGCCCCCAATAATCTGGCCTCCACTGCTGTACCTGGCAAAGAATTCCACAATTTAACCACCCTCTGGCTAAAGAAATTTCTCCTCATCTCTCTTTTGAAACTGTACCTTTTAAATCGAAGATTGTGCCTCTGGTCCTGGACTCACTCACCAAGGCAAACAGCCTAGACAGATCAAGTCTGTCCATTCCTTTCAACATGAGGTTCCCACTCATTCTTCTGTACTCCAGCGATTACAGTCCAAGAGCAGACAAACGCTCATCATACTTAAGCCCTTTCATTCCAGGAATCATCCTCGTAAACCTCCTCTGAACCTTCTCCAACATCAGCACATCCTTCGTAAGATATGGGGTCCAAAACTGCGCACAGTATTCTAAATGAGACCTCACTAGTGCCCCGTAGAGCCTCATCAACACTTCCTTACTTTCTGCACTATACCTCTCGAAATGAATGCCAACATAGCATTCACTTTCTTTACCACCGATCCGACCTGGTATCCTGCACAAGTACCCCCAAATCCCTTTGTACTTTGAATTTTCTCTCCTTGTAGATAATAATCTGCCAGGTTATTTCTGTTTCCAAAGTGTACAACTGCACATTTCTCAACATTGAATCTCATCTGTCATTTCTTGCCCATTCTCCTAAATTATCTAGGTCTCTCTTCAACCTTCCTGTCTCCTCAATACTCCCTACTCCTCCACCTATCTTGGTCTGATCCGCAAACTTAGCCACAAAACCATTTACTCCATCATCAAAATCGTTAATGTACAGGGTAAAAAGAAGCGGCCCAAAACCGACTCCTGCGGAACACCACTGGTAACCGGTAGCCAACCAAAACAAGATCCTTTTACTCCCACTTTTTGCTTCCTGCCAACCAGCCAATGCTCCACCTATTCTATTATCTTACCTGTAATTCCATGACCTCTCATCTTATTAATCAGTCTCTTATGAGGCATCTTGTCGAAGGCCTTTTGAAAGTCTAAATACACAACATCCACCGCCTCTCCCTTATCCACCCTACCTGTGATTTCTTCAATATGTTGGTCAGGCAGGATCTTCCCTTCACAAAACCATGTTGGCTAGGACCTATCTTGCCTTGCACCTCTAGGTATTCCGTAAACCCATCCTTGAGGATAGATTACAATGACTTTCCCACCACTGACGTCAGACTAATAGGTCTGTATTTTCCTTGATGCTGCCTCCCCCCTTTCTTATACAACGGAACTACATTTGCGACACTCCAGTCCTCCGGATCCATGCCGGAATCTATCGATTCCTGGAAAATTATCACCAATGCCTCCGCTATCTCTAAAGCCACCTCCTTCAGAACCCGAGATGCACCTCATCCGGTCCTGGAGACTTATCAGTCTTTAGCCCATTTTGCTTTCCTAGCAACTTCTCTCTTGCAATCTTAACTGAACTTAGTTCCATTTCGTGAGACTCCTGACGGACAGGCACATTGCTGATGTCCTCAACAGTGAAGACCGATGCAAAATACTCATTCAATTCCTCTGCCATCTCTTTATCGTCCATTATAATCTCTACCGCACCGTTATCGATTGGTCCTATATCAACCCGTGTCTGTCTTTTTCTCCTTATATATTTAAAACAAAAACTCTTAGTATCCTTTCGAATGTTATCCGCCAACTTCCTTTCATAATTCATCTTTTCTTTCCTAACGACCTTCTTAGTTTCTCTCTGCAGGTTTTAAAAAGTTTCCCAGTCTTCTGTTTTCCCACTATTTTTTGCTTCTTTGTACGCCGTCCCTTTTGCTTTTATTTTAGCCTTCACCTCTCTCGTCATCCACTTTTGTGCCTTTTTCCATTCTAAACATTTTTTCTTGCAATATATCTATCCTGCATTTTCCTTATTTCCTGTAGAAATTTCTTCCATTTCTGCTCCGCCGTCCCTCCAGCCAGATTACTCTTCCAATCAATTTGGGCCAACTCCTCGCTCATACCATTGTAATTTCCTTTGTTCCACTGAAATATCGATACACCAGTTATCAGCTTCTCCTTCTCAAACTTGAAACTGAACTCAATCATATTATGATCACTAGTTTCCAGTGGTTCCTTTACCTTTAGTTCCCTAATCACCTCCGGTTCATTACACAGCACCCAATTCAAGACAGCCGATCCCCTGGTGGGCTCATCAACAGGTTGCTCCAAAAAACAGTCCCGTAGACATTCCACAAACTCACTCTTCTCTGAACTCTACTGGCTTGCTGGATTTCCCAGTCCACCTTCATGTTAAAGTCCCCTATAGTTATCTTCACATTGTCACTATGGCATGCTCTTTCTATCTCAAACTACAACTTATCGTCCACTTCCTGACTGTTATTTGGGGGCCTATATATAACTGCAACTATTGTCTTTTTACCCTTGCTATTTCTTAGCTCCACCCATAAGGATTCCACCTCCTATGACCCAATGTCCTTCCTTTCTATTGATTTTATATCGCTACTAACCATCATGGCCACACCTGCCCCTCTGCCTACCCGCCTATCCTTCCTATACACTCTATACCCCTGGACATTCAGTTCCCAATCACATCCGTCATAAATCCACGACTCGGTGATTGCCACAATGTCGTATTTATTAACCTGTAGTTGTACCACTCGGTCATCTACTTTATTCCTAATGCTACGTGCATTTAAATATAGGACATTTAGTCCAGTATCTGCTATTGATTTTGTTGCACCTCTATTGTTCAGCAGATTATCCTGACTTTTCAACTGTCTATCCTTCTTACCATCTTCACTACACACTATCTTAGACATGTTCCTATATACCTCATCCTCTATCCTAACATACTGTATCCTAACATCCTGATTTGTTGTACTTCTATTATTCAGTAAATTATCCTGACTTCTCACCTGCCTGTCCTTCTTGCCATCCTTACTGCACTGTCTTGGACTTGTTTCTATAAACTTCCTCCCTTACCTTAGCATTTTGTATCCTAATATCATGGTTTCCATCCCCCTGCAAGATTAGTTTAAATCCTCCCCAACAGCGAAATTAAACATTCCCGCCAGGTTATTGGACCCTTTGGAGTTTAGGTGCAACCCATCCTTAGCGAATACATCATGCCTCCCCCAAGAAAGGTCCCAATTATCCAAAAAATCTGAAGCCCTGCCCCCTGCACCAGTCACTCAGCCACGCATTCATCTGTCAGAGCTGTCTATTCTTTCTACCATTGGCACGTGGCACTGGTAGTAATCCTGAGATTACCACCCTTTAGGTCCTACTTCTCAACCTTCTCCTTAACACCTTGTATTCTTCGTTCGGGACCTCTTCTCTTTTTCTACCTATGTCATTGGTACCTACATATAACAAGACTTCTGGCTGCTCACCCTCTCCCCTCAGAATATTCTCGACCCGGTCCGTGATGTCCCGTACACTGTCACCAGGGAGGCAATACACCATCCGAGATTCATTGTCGGTTTCGCAGAATATGTTATCCGTACCCTTTACTATAGAATATGCAGAAGTGTGGAATGTGAGCAGGACCGACTAGAGTGAATGCCATATTATATCTCGTATTAGATAATGAACCGGGTCAGGTGACAGATCTCTCGGTGGGAGTGCATTTGGGGGACAGTGACCACCGCTCCCTAACCTTTCGCATTGTCATGGACAATGATAGGAGCAGAGAGGCCGGAAGACATTTGATAGGGAAAGGGCAAATTATGAGGCTATAAAGATAGAAGTTTGTCGCGGTAAGGCAGAGAAATAATGGCAGGGTGAAGGAACCATGGGTGACAAGAGAGGTGGAACAACTAGTTAGGAAGAAGAGGGCAAGCAGCAAGGATCCGATTGGGATGAGGAATATAGGGTAGCAAGGAGGGAACTTAAGAAGGCGTTGAGGAAAAAAAGGAGACATGGACAGGTTTTAGCGAGTAGGGTTAAGGAGAATCCCAAGGCTTTTTTCACGTACATGAGGAGCAGAAGGATGACGAGTGTAAAGGTAGGACCGATTAGAGGCAAAGTTGGGAAGATGTGTCTGGAAGCAGTGGAAGTGGGTGAGGTTCTCAATGAATACTTCTCCTCAGTATTCACCGAAGACAAGGGCCTTGATGACTTTGAGGACGGTGTTGTTAGGGCTAATATTCTGGAGCATGTAGATGTCAAGAGAGAGGATGTGTTGGAGTTGTTAGAAAATATTAGGACTGATAAGTCCCCGGGGCCTGATGGAATATTTCCCATGCTGTTTCGTGAGGCGATGGAGGAGATTGCTGAGCTGTTGGCTAGGATCTTTGAGTCCTCGTTTTCCACGGTAATGGTACCGGAGGATTGGAGGGTGGAAAATGTTGTCCCCTTATTCAAAAAAGTTAGTAGGGGTAGTCCAGGGAATTACAGACCAGTGAGCATTGCGTCTATGGTGGAAAAGTTTCTAAGAGATAAGATTCATGAGCATTCAGTGAATCATGGACTGATTAGGGACATTCAGCATGGCTTTGTGAAGGGAAGATCATGTCTCACAAGCCTTCTAGTGTTCTTTGAGGAGGTGACCAGGAACACTGATGAGGGTAGTGTAGTAGATGTGGTCTACATAGACCTTAGTGAGGTCTTTGACATGGTTCCACATGGGAGGTTTCTTTAGAAGGTCAGAGGGCATAGGATCCAGGGTAGCTTGGCCGCGTGAATTCAGAATTGGCTTGCCTGTAGAATGCAGAGGGTTGTGGCGGAGGGAGTACATTCGTATTGTAGGGCAGTGACTAGTGGTGTGCCACAAGGATCGGTTCTGGGACCTCGACCTTTCGTGATATTATTAATGACTTGGATTAGAGGGTGGAAGAGTGCGTTAGCAAGTTTTCAGACGACACAAAGGTCGGTGGTGTTGTGGATAGTATGGAGGGCTGTCAGAGCTTGCAGAGGGATATTGATAGGATGCAGAGCAGGGCTGAGAAGTGGCAGATGGAGTTCAACCTGGAGAAGTTTGTGGTTGTACTCTTTGGAATGACAAACTCCAAGGCAGAGTACAAGGTTAATGGCAGGATACAGGGTAGTGTAGAAGAGCAGAGGAATCTGGGGGATTATACCCACAGATCACTGAAAGTTGCCTCACAGGTGGATAGGATAGTTAGGAAAGCTTATGGGATGTTAGCTTTGATAAGTCGTGGGATCGAGTTTTAGAGCCACGAGGTAATGACGCCGCTCTACATAACTCTTGTTAGACCACACTTGGAGTACTATGTCCAGTTATTGTCGCCTCATTATAGGAAGGATGTGGAAGCGTTGGAAAGAGTGCAGAGGAGATTTACCAGGATGCTGCCTGGATTGCAGAGTATGGGATACCAGGAGAGACAAGGGGAGCTAGGGCTTTACCCTTTGCAGAGAAGGAGGATGAGCGGTGACTTGATAGAGGCATACAAAATAAAAAGAAGAATAGATAGAGTAGACAGCTAGCTCCTCTCTCCCAGGGCACCAATGCTCAATTCAAGGGGGCATGGCTTTAAAGTAATGGGTGAGGAGTTCAAGGGAGATATAAGGGGAAGGTTTTTCACTCAGAGAGTGGTTGGTGCATGGAATGTGCTGCCTGGGGCGGTGGTGGAGGAAGATACGTTGACCAAGTTCTAGAGATTGTTAGATAAACATATGGAGGAATTTAAAATAGTGGGATATGTACGACGAAGCGGTTAGATGGTCGGGCGTGTTTTTTGGTCGGCACAACATGGTGGGCCGAAGGGCTTGTATTGTGCTGTATTTTTCTATGGTTCTATGGTTTATCCTGGTCGTAATTAAAATCACAATGAGCAGGAGTTCCACAACAGATCCCTGCGGAACACCACTGGTCACCGACCTCCAGGCAGAATCTGCTCCATCCACCAGCACACACTGTCTTCTATGGGCGAGCCAATTCTGAATCCAAACAGCCAAGTTTCACTGGATCCCACGCCTCCTGACTTTCTGAATAAGCCTTCCATGAGGAGCCTTATCAAACGCCGTAATAAAATCCATACTCACCACATCCAGTGCTCTACTTGGATTGGAGAATTGGAGTTTGAGGAGATGTGGTATGTCATTAAATGGTCTGTAAATGTCTATAGATGAACGAGGATGCATTCCGACTGTTTGCTGGTACGCAGGCTCGAAGGCACAGAATTAAAAGAGGCTGCAGAGGCTGTGCTTCAAGAATGCGGAATCTAACAGTGAGGAGTCTCACCATCCGAGATATGGCGTTTTCGTCACTACCATCAGGGAGTATGAAGACCCTCACTCAACGATCCAGGAACGGCTTCTTCCCCGAGACATCAGATTTCTGAACGGTCTATGAACACTGCTGATTGTTGCTTATTTTGTACTATACAGTACATTTATTTAATATATTCTCGCAGTTTTATGCCTTTGTACAGTACTGCTGCGGCAAAACAAAACATTTCACGGCATACAAAACAGTGGTAATAAATTGATTCTGACTGTGAAGATGCGTGCGATCCAGCGTGACTTGGCCACTAGGATTCAGAATTGGCTTGCCAATAGAATACAGAGGGTACTGATCGATGGCACTTATTCTGCTTACAGTTCTGTGACTACTGGTGTTCCCCAGGGACCGTACTGTGACCTCTGCTGTTTGTGATTTCTGAAAATAACCTGGATCAAAATGTGGATGGGTGAGTTTGTAAGTTCGCAGCCGATGCAAAGATTGGTGGTGTTGTGGATTGTGTTGAAGATTGACAAAGCATACAGTGGGCTATAGGTCAGTTGCAGATATGGGCGGAGAATTGGCAGATGGAGTTTAATCCGGCCACATGATCGGTGTTGCGCTTTTGGAGATCAACTATAAAGTGACTGCACCCTGTTAATAGCAAGACCCTCCACAGTGATTATGGGCAGACGGATCTTGTGGTGGATATCCATAGCTCTCTGAAGGTGGCTGCACAGATTGATATGTCGGCAAATAATGCGTACGGCATGTTTGCCTCTATTAGTCCAGGCACTGAGTTCAAGAGACGGGAAGTTATCTCGCTGCTGTTTCACTCTGGTCAGGCCGCATCTGGAGTATTATATCTAGTTCTGATCGCCCTGTTACAGGAAGGACGCGGAGTGTTTGAAGATGTTGCCGAAGTTACAGGATGCTACTTAGATTAGAGGGCATGTGTTGTTGGGAGAAGTTGGAAAAACATAGGTTGTTTTATTTGGACCATCTGAGGCTGAGGGGAGAACTGATAGCAGTTCATCGGATTACGAGGGCATAGATAGAGTAAACAACCGGTATCTTTTTCCCAAGGAAGAAATGTCTGATACCAGAGTAAATGCCTTTAAGGTGATAGGCGTCAAATTCAAAGGAGATGTGTGCGGCAGGTTGTTTTAACAGCGGGTTCCGGGTGCCTGGATTGCTCTGTCAGATGTAGTGTGGAGGGAAATGCGATTGGGGCACACGGATGTACAGAGAATGGAGGGTTATGGGCATTGTGTAGGCAGAAAAGATTAGTTTAGCTAACATATAAAAACTTGTTTAATTAATCCGGCACAGCACCGTGGACCGATGGGACTGTTCCTGTGCTGTACCTTGTTTTCTAACCCAGGTCTCTGGATCTGTGAATTCAAACCTCAAACAGCGTGACGTAATTCTGCCCAGAAGAACCGACTTCATATAATTCAAAGTCAAAGTCAAGGACGAGTTTATTGTCAGATGCACAAGGACACGAACGCACAGGTGCGATGAAAACCATACTTGCAGCGGCATCACAGGCGCATCGCGTTATTTCAGGAGCATTCTCAAGTAAATCAAAATAAACATGAATTATACACAATTTTTGAAAGGAAAAACTCATTTAGAACAAAATAAAGTCATAGAATTGAGACGATATTCCTTCTAATTCACAATTCTTGGCCCGATTCTGCCTGTTTCCCCTCTGGTGTGTTTGGAGTGGGAGAGACGGAGTTGGTTCAGGCGGGGCAGAGGCACGGATTTCTCAGCTCCTCTCCGCTCTGAGCTCATCTCACAATGAGAGCGAGGGGAGATTTCACCAGCTCCTTCAGCTGCTCCCTGAACTGAGTCTGGGTCACCGCGTAAAGAGACGTGTTTGTGCAGCAGCTCAGGAGCTGCAGCATGAAGCTCAGTTCACTTACGGCCAAGGGTTGAGACACAGCCGCAGAAAGGTAAAACAATAGGACCCACACAGAATTCACCGTAAACAGCGCCCGCAACAGGATGAAATTCGCCGACACAACCACAGGTAAAATGAGGGCTTTCCTGCGGCTCTCCATCTCCGGGTCTCTGGGACTCGCCCCACTGCTCCGACCCCGGAGTCTCCTGCGGGCTCTGCTCGCCACTAGAACGTGTCTGATTGTCAAAGCATTGAGCAGGAGAATGAGGACAAATGGGATCACAGGCGTGAGAAGGTACTGGAGGAACTCGACTGCGCTCCAAACCACTGAGGACAGAACACCAAGTCTGTGCCAGCAAAACCAAGGCAAATTCATCAACGTGTAGTCTCCCGAGAGCATGAAATACCAGAAAATGTCCTTTAAACAGCTCAGCACGGTCACCGTCCCCAGAAACACAGCCCCCGGTTCTCTCAGTGCAATATTTCGCTTTCATCTTCTGGCAACGAAAGGACACAAACTGATCAAAAGTGAAAGCGACGGTGAACCAGACACAGCAGTCGGTGGTGTCGTAAAGGCGGGACGGCGTGGATATTACACACGGGGATGTAATTCAGGAAACCAAACGCTTCCGAATAAACAATCGGAATCTGCCTCAGTACCAGGTCGAGAACAACGACCAGTAGATCCGCCGTTGCCATGGCCACCAGGTAGCGACTGACGCCTTTGGAGAGAACGCAGTTTCCCCGCGACAGGACAACAATCGTCAGCACGTTCACTGTGAGGAGGTCAATAAACACAAACATGACAGCGTGCTTGGAGCAACTTTAGCAGATTCACAGAGAGGGATATCAAATGTAGAAACCTATTCTTGGATTCAGAGTTGAAGGTGGATGTGCCCGACAACGGGGTTGTCTGCTGGAGACGGGGATAAAAGATCAGTGAAATCAACCGGTAACTGGAAAATAACGGCATCACCTCTTGGAACGCACAGGCGAGAAACAGTGCTTCCTTAGTATACTTAGATACCCGACTAGTCAACAATTCATTACGTGTTCCATTTAATAAAGATCAAAATCTTCACGATCTGAGCTTCGTTTGAGGGAGAGGTAATACATTGACCTGGTCAGTATGCAGAATCAGCTGAGGCTTATGATCCCGTTCAATGCTCAGTGTTCTGTGAGAGCGTCGCTGATCATTTCTCGGTGACCGGGGGTCAGTGTGGATTGGAGACACGGGCACTCTTCCTGCTCTTTATGCAGAGACTTCATGTCAGTTGTGGGTGAATCAGTCCATGGTTTTCCTTCTACTTATTGCCCTATTAGCCAGCGTCAGTGTGTCGAGGCCGCCATATGCTGCTTTGTGGGAACATGACGCAGCCACACTGGAAATTGTGCAGAATTTTCATCAGCTTCCTGGCGGAGCAGTCTGATTCAGCCGCACCTAGTGCCCGAAAGGGGAATTGAGGCGGTGGGAAACTACCAGAGGTTTCAGATTGAAATTAGACGGTGATTAATGCAACAATATCAGTTTACTGATTGCCGCAGAGAGTTCCGACAGCTGGGATCACCGGACATGGCAGCAGTGAGGAGAGGGTGAATTACAGGAACGGCAGTGCAGATACCAATGGTTCATCGAACGAATAAATGTAGTTGGAGATGTGTCAGCAATATGAGAAGATAATATCAAGAAACAAAGGATAAATAACACGGAGATGAAAGCCATTCAAGGCGTCGATCCCCGCACACGTACCAGGTCCGTGTCTGGCATCTCCCTCAACCGGAGCTCAGTTAGTGAGGACGTTACGCTTCATTAACCAGACCATGTCATGAACAGTCCACCAACCAGACCTCTTTACAGGACCCCGTGACTACTGCTTCTCACCTGTTTGTTGGTCGAGTTGTTGGACAGGGACTTACCTGGAACAGCAACAAGAGCGAGAACGGGATAGTAAACGGGCCGAATAGTTAGAAGTAAAGAGAGGATCCGATCTTCTGCTGGAGCATCGGATAAAATTAAGCCAGCATATAGGAATACACCCCGCCCCACCGCTGTAACATCCCACTCTCCTGTTTCCTGGTCCCGACCCATTCCTGTAACACCTCACTCCACTGTTCCCAGATTCCAGTCGGTGACCAGAACTTCACACTCTGCTGATTACAGACTCCAACCGTTCATGTGCCATCCAATTTTATTGTTCGTAGCTCCCCAATGATCTTCTGTGTAGCTGCTTCTCTCTGTCGGTGACGGAGGGTCTGCTCCCACTGACACTGTGGGACTTCATCGTAAGGAAAGATTTTAAAAGCAGTGGGGAAAACCCTGTGACACAATCGGGCTCCGTGCAGACTGACGTTAATTACACTCACTGAACAAACATCTGCGGTTAACCCCTTTGTATCCGGATGGCTGGAGCAACACAAAAACGAACATGTGATTTGGGTGAAGATATCCAGGATTTATACCCACCCACCCCAGACATTCTCTCTTCTCTCCCCTCTCATCGGGTACAAGATACAAAAACCTGAAAGCACGTACCACTGGGCTCAAAGACAGCTCCCATCCGGCTGTTATAAAACTATTTAACGGTTTCACGTACCACTGGATGGACTCTGCACCTTAGAATCTACCTCGTTATGACCTTCCACCTCTCTGTCTGCCCGCAGTACACTTTCTCTGTAACGACAGCACTTCATTCTGCATTCATTTATTGTTTCACTTGTACTACTTCAAAACACTGTTGTAATGAATTGATCTGTATGAACGGTGTGCAAGACAAGTTTATTCACTGTACCTTGGTACTTGTGACCATAATAAACCAAATTAGCACTGCTCAGTGAGATAGACCAATAGGGTCAGGGATTTATCTGAAGGACCAATGGTGTGCCGACGTGTAATCCTGAATTCTGTGGACTTTGAACAGTTCCCTCAAAGTGAAATATCCATATGAATCCTTCCTATGGACGAAAGGATGGAGATAGAAACATTTAATCTGAGGTCACTGCGAGGGGCGTAGCTGGAATGGATGACTCAGACTCTGGTGACAGACTCTTTGGAAATTATGCGGGATCAATTTGTTTTATTTATGAAACTGATTTGCGACCAAATCTATGTAAAAGTCTGTCCAATCGGATCCTGCTTAAAATCCCTTTCACACACCTTAATCAAATAACGTCTTGTTTATCACGCGCCTACATGGGAACGGAGATTTTCGAGATCAATCCTGTATGTACTCTCATAATCTGGGCGATTTCTTTCAGATCGCCTCGCAGCGAAAACAAACTCAGTTTATCCATACTCTTGCCATAACCTCCAATGCAGGCAAAATCCCAGAGATTCTCCTCTGCTTGCTTCCCAGAAGAATCGCAACTTTCCTGCACTGTGGTGACCAGAATTACAAACACTGTTCTAATTGTGCTTTGCACCATCACGCTCCATTTTATATTCCATGTCTAGACCAATGAAGACTAGCATGCCGCATGCCTTCCTCACCAGCACCCCCCCCCCCACCCCATCTACCTCTTCAGCCACTTCAGGAACGTCTGCACTTGCACCTCAAGAGCCCCCTGAACTTCAGCAATGTTAAAGGTCTTGTGATTCACAACGTTTTTGTTCCTTTACCTTTGATGCCCCTAAGTGCTACACCTCACATTTTGCAGGATTAAACTCCAGCAGCCATGACTTCGACCATATCTGCAACTGATCTGTATTGCGGTTGTGTAGAGGTTTGCGTAACTCGATTACAGCGCCAGCACCCCGGGTTCAATTCCGGCCGCTGTCTGTAAGGACTTTGTACGTTCTCATTGTGCGTGGGTTTCCTCCGGGTGCTGTCGTTTTCTCTTATATTCCAAAACCGTACAGGTTAGTATCAGTGGGTATGCTATCTTGGCGCCGGAAGAGTGGCGACACTTGCGGGCTGCCCCCAGAAAACTCTGCGCAAAATATGCATTTCACTGTGTGTTTCGATGCACATGTGACTAATAGAGATATCTTATCTTATCTTGTCTTATCATATGTTTGACAATCATCTGCACCATCCACAACACCAACAATCTTTGCATCGTCTGCCAATTTACCAACTCGCTGATCCACTTTCATCCAGGATATTCTGCTATATTACAAACAGCATCGGTCCCTCGACTGAGACCTGCAGAACATCACTTATCAAAGACCTCCAAACAGAATAAGTCCGTCTGTCGTCATGGCAAAGAAAATTCCGAATCCAAACAACCTTGTCACCTCCGATGACACGCATCGTAATCTTCTGGATTAGCCCACCGGGAGGGACCTTGCAAAACGTCTGACGAAAATCCAGCGAAATTCGTCACTTCCTCCAAGAATTCAATCAATTCGTGGACATGTTTTTCCCGCACGAAGTCATGCTGTCTGTCCCTAACTAAACCAAGGCTTCTCAAATGCTCATGAATCCCATCCTAAATAATCCTCTCCATGAACTTCCCTACCACTGACGTGAGACTCACCAGTCAAGGATTTCCAGGAATATCCCTCTATCACTTGTTGACTGACGGAACGACATTAGCTCCTCGCCATTCCTCGTGCAGCTCGTCAGTGGCTGGTGAGGACCCGAAGCTCTTGATCAAAGCCTCTTAAATCTCATCTCTTGCCTCTGTCAATAACATCGGGTTTATTTAATCAGTCTCGAAGGAATTAAGTCCTCTGTATTTTCAATATTTTCAGTCTGGGATAAACACTCTGACTATCTGGATCATCTATGCCTCTCCTAACGAGACATTTCTGTCAGATCGCCCTTCAGCCTCCAAAACTCCAGGGGAAACAACCCAAGTTTGGCCACCCTCTTCTTGTCGCCCTTGATCTCCAATCCGGGCAACATTTTGGCGAATATCTTCTGCACCATCTTTAAAACTGCCACATCATTCCTGTAGCGAGACCACTAGAACCGCACACTACACTCTCAATGCGACACAGATGATTTCTTAAACAGTTGCAACATGACATTCCAAAACTTTCACTCACCACCGCGACCGATGAAGGCAACCATGTCGTACGCTTTCTTTACCACCTTATCTGCTTGTGTGGCCACTATCGGGAATTATGCACTTGAATCCCAAGATATCTCTGTACATCAGTGCTGTTAACTTTCTTGCCATTAGCTGTGCAGTTTCCACTTGCACTTGAGCTCCCAAAGTGCAACACCTCACATTTGCCCGCAATAAACTTCATCTGTAATTTCTCCGCCTCTATCTGTAACTGATCGGTATGCCGCTGTATTCTTCGACAGCCGTCCACACTGCCAACAACGCCACCAATATTTGTGTCACCTGCAAAATTAGTAATCCACCCATCTACATTTTCATCCAAGTTCCTTAGATGTATGAAAAGAACAGAGGACCGTCGACTGATCCCTGAGCAACACCACTTATCGTGGAGCGTCGTGGAAGGGAGATGGAAAGAAGGAGGGTGGGAAGACTGAGGGAGGGAGAGGGATTGCAGGAGGACTGGGTGTGAGATGAACGAAATGCAGGAGACATGAAGTCACGGAATAATACAGCACGGAAACAGGACCTTCGGTCCAATTGCCCATACCGAACACAGCATCCTGTCTGCTGGTCCCAGTTGTTCGTGTTCGCCCCATAACCCTGCAAGCCCTTCCCGTGACCAAATCGTTCTTAAATGTTGCAATTGTACCCGCCTCAACAACTTCCTCTGGCAGCAAAATCCAGGGACTTACTATCTTTTGTGTGAATAGGCTCACTCTCAGGTCTCTTTTAAATCTCTCTCCTCTTATCTTGTGTTTATGCCCTCTAGTTTTGGACTCCCCGATCCTGGGGGGAAAGTCTATGTCCGCACACCTCTTCCATTCCCCTCATGATTTTATGAACTTCGATGAGGTCACCATTCATTTCCCTGCGATCCAGGTAATATAGCACCAGAGTGGCCAACCTATCGCTGTTACGCTGGCCCTCTCATCCAGGCAGAGTCCTCGTAAATCTCTTGTACACCATCTTCAGCTTGACAGTGTCCTTCTTATTACCGGCTGACGACAACTGTGGACGATACTCCATGTACGGCGTCACCAACGACTTGTATAACTGGAACATAATGTCCCTGTTCCTAAACTCGATGTTCTGACTGAGAAAAGCCAGTATGCGAAACGCCTTCTTCATTACTCGCTTTCAGCGATCAGTGCACTTGTATACCCAGATCCCTCTGTTTCACAACATTCGTCAGTGCCCTGCCATTTACTGTTTAAGTTCTACCTTGGTTTGACTGTTCAAAATAATCACCTTACACTGATCTAAGTTGAAATCCATTTCTTACTCCTCAGCGCATCTCGAAAACTGATCACGACCCCTTTGAAAATCACTGTCACCTGCTTCACTATCAACGAGACGCCCGAAGTTAGTATCACCAGATAAGTTGCTAATCATCCCATGAACATTCACATCCAAATAATTTACATATATAATGACTGAATATTTTGCTGAAAGAAGCGAATTGAAGGAAATCTACAACACAAAATGAGGCAGAAAGTTGGGTCTGATGGCTTGTGAAACAATATCGCCTTCGCTGGATAAATGCGCTCCCAAATTGCAGTCGTCAGCATCGTTACAATCCCCAGATTCTGTAAATTTAGCATAACCAGTAGGAATTTCATTGGGCTGAAACAATCGTTTTGTGAATAATTTTAAATCTATATTTTTAACTTTGTTGAAAACACACTGTCCCCATGGAGATTGCAAATAGTATAAAACACTCCAAGAGTGTTTTCCCTCACATTTATTTTCCGGGAGGTTTCCTGTAGCACAATCGGATACGTCCCTGTGCAGAGAAAATGCCTCACAGATACTACAGTGTGGAGAAAATATTATATGTGATCTTTATCGTCAATGGAGTTCCGGGCAAGTAAGCAGAGCAACTCTTGTTTTGTAACTCCATGTCTTAACCGGTTTCATCACTTCACAAAGTTCCCAGTGATGATCGTCGTAGGAAAATAAGTTATTGTGATATTAGTCTGTCCATGAAATATCAATGGTGCGAATTTTCTTATTTTCAGGCAACCGATTTTCTTATTCTAACTCAAGGAATGTACTTGCATGTTGTTTTCCCTTTACTGAGGCCTTGTCCAGCGATGCACCAGTGCTCAGGACAGGCACCTCACCGGGAAGGTGTGACCGAAGGAAGAGGGGGGGGGGTGTGGTGGGCGTATTATGTTGTAATGTTCACTGTATTGATCAAAGTGAACACCTGGTCCCGTGGACATATCTCAATTTAGAAGCTGTCACAGTTAGATTCCAATGCCTATTCATTAATAATTGGTTCCAATCACCTGACCAAGTAACACGGATCGACTGGCGAGCGGTACTATCGAACGACACTCATGGTAGAAATAATCCACAATAGGAGCCACTTTTCCGCCGGATACTAAGCTGCCCTTGCCTTACCTCTGAGATCCTCCTCGGCCCCATCAGATGCTGAGTTTCCAAAGCCCTGGTGAAACACCGCTGGTCTCGTTTATGTCTGTGAAACCAGCATCAAAGACTGCAGGAAGGATCGACCACTGAAACGGTGATTCCGTCCATTGCAGTGAAAGGCTGCTCGTTTCCTCCCCGTCGTTTACCCCACTCGTCCCCTTACCCGTTTACCCCTGAAGCAGCTAGGTTTCTCACAGTTGGATCCGGCTCCCACATTGTTATATTTGCAGCCAGTCACTGACTCCAACTGTTCTTAGTTGAAAATCGATCTTGTATTCAGACCCAGCGAATGTGTGGCGGAATGCCTGATGTCTGTTTTCTTCTGTTTCTCCAGTGAATTTAGTGGCGATTGTGATCCTGTCCCGCCGAAAGTGCGGCCTCTCCACCTGCATCACTCGCTACCTGGTGGCCATGGCAGCGGCGGATCTCCTGGTCATTGTCAAAATGCCCTCAATTTTGTATCACATCAAATATCATTACTTTCCAGTGAGTTTCCTGGACATCACCCCTGTGTGCGGGATTATTGACATAATGACTTTTGCAGCGACAGACTGTTCTGTCTGTTTCACCGTCACTTTCACATTTGATTGATTTATCGCCATTTGTTGTCAGAAGCTGAAAACAAAGAACTGCACCGGGAAAACTGCAGCTGTGGTTCTCGCAACAAGCGGCATTTTGCTCTGTCTGAAAAACGGTCCACGCTCCTTCACAGTGGAACCCAGAGAGATCATCGACAATATACCGTGGTTCTGTGCAATGATGGACAGTTATTACACTGACCCAGGATGGGTTGGTTTTGACTGGTTGGATATGGTTTTAACTCCGTTGTTCCCTTTCGCTGTTATTCTGTTGCTCAACGCTCTGACAGTCCGGCACATCTTAGTGGTCAGTCGGGTCCGTGAGAGGCTGAGGGGTCAGAGCATGGGGGAGAACCGTAGTGACCCGAAGATGGAGAGCAGGAGGAGATATGTGGTTTTACTCTTCACCCTCTCCGGCAGCTTCATCCTCCTGTGGCTGACGTATGTTGTGCAATTCGTCTATTATCAGGTCACAGATTCAGATTGGAATAATTCTGAACGAATCTTTTACCACGTCGGTTTTTTGTTTAGAAATATCAGCTGCTGTACGAATACATTTATTTACGTGGTGACTCAGTCCAAATTCAGGGAGCAGGTGAAGAGCGCGGTGAAACATCCGTTCACCTCAGTGCTTCAGTTCATTAATAAAGCCGCGCATTGAACGCAACACAGACGTGGCCGTAGTGTCTCCAGTCTGGGCTCCAGCTCCTCATATTCACCGCCTGATATTCCAGGTGTCACACCCAGGTGGATTGTCCCATCAACCGCCAGCAATACCTGTCATATTTCCTCAATTACCTATCTCCCTCCATATTTCACGGTGTTAGATCCATTCTGAGGCTAATCGGCCAATCTCCGTCCGGCCTAGAGACGGTCTGTCACGCTCCACGCTTAGACCAATCGTACCATCTTCCTCCGCCGTGGGGACCGTTTTGTGTCAGCTCCAGTCTCGTAAAACTCGTCCCACCTCCACTTGAAGTGGTGATGGTCCCATGTAACATCCACCCTGGGACTAATCGTCCCATCTCCATCTGGCCAAGGACCGCCGGGTGTAAGCTACACCCTGGGACTAACTGAATCATCTCGCTACGTCGAGGGGCGGTCTTGTATAAAATTAGCCCTTGGACAAGTCATTCCAATCCACTTCTGCTGTGGGTCTGACCCTGCGTAAACTTGATCCTGAAACCAGTTGTATGGATCTCTCTCGGTGATCGGGACCAGCCCCGTGTAACCTCCTCACTGGGACCAATTATCCCAAATGCCTCCATTGTGAGGAGACGTCCGGTTTAAGCTTCACGTGACCCAGTACTTCCAATCTCCTCCACAGTGCGGACCGGTATGGTGTAAACACCTGGGACCAATTATTCCAATCTATTTATTGCACACAATTCGCAGAAAGACTGGCTTCGTCAGGCATATGGTACTTGTGGGATGTGGGGGATGGGGAAGGGGAGGGGGAGGAGGAGGGGAGGGTTGTGTGCAATTTTATGTTGCAAATTGGTAAAACAGGATCAGTATCAGGATGGTTACCAATCTCGTGCAAGCTCCTCACTAGGACGAATTGACACCTCCTCCACTGAGGGGATGGGTCGGGAGTTAGCTCCACATTGAGACCAATTGTCCAATCTCCCTTCACAGTGGGGACGCTCTGTTCTAATCTCCAGACTGGGACCACTAATTCCAATCCACCTACGCAGTAGGGTCTGATTTGGCGTAAAGCCCACTGTACTGCCAGTAATCCCCACGCAGATCTGCAGTAGGACCCGGTTTCGTGTAAAATTCGCTTTGTAATTGCAGTCCTGATCTACCTCTGCACTGGGGACCAGTCCAGTGTTAACTCCGCCCTGGGACCGGCAGTTTCAAACACGCTCCTTGGTGTCATTCGCCTGAAATAAACTTCTTCCGAGATCACTGTCTATTCTCCCTCAGTGTGGTCTGTCTGGTATAACCTTTTTCCTGGGGCCGGATATACGATTTCCCTCCTGAATGTAGTACAACTCTAAAATCTCCATCATCGCTGCCGAAATTTATTCCAAAGACCGATCGCACCGTCCCGACACTGATCCTGTTTCACCTATTTATTTCCAAAATCAAACAGGCAACACCCCTCCCCTCACCTTCCCCTACACCCACACAATTCCCACGTAGCTGGCGATGCCAGTCCTTCTGCAGGGTCTGTACAATCAATTGGCGGTTGCATGATCCTTACCTTGAGACTCTTTGATAAAAGTAGATATAACTCAGGTGCCGGGGGGATCACTGAGACGCAAACTTCCTGATATTTGTATATCACCCACCTGTGGGTGGTGAGAGGGAGACTGAGAGAAGGGGGGCAAAGAGGAAGAGGTGTGAACGGGAGCAGGTGAGAAGGGAAAAGGAGGGATGTGATGGGGAGAGTGAGAGCGAGAGAAGTCGGCAACGAGGTAGCTCAGTGATGACGAGAGTAGTAGATAGAGAGGGAGATCGGCAGGTGGGGGCATTTTGATGATACAGAGAGGTATAGGACAAGTGATAATGCGGCCAATACTGTGAATCGGTTGCAAGAAGCACAGGACTTGCAGCCCAACGATCCAGGGTATCGCTGTTTCAGGTATAGTAGAGGCAAATAAACGAGGGGGTGAAATTGCACTACTGATCAGAAAGAACAACACAGCTGCACTCGGAGAGGGTAAACTGGAGGGCTCGTCCACTGTGAGAATATGGCTTGATTTCAAAATAAGGAAGGTGCAATCACTACGATAGGCTTATACGGTAAGGCTATCAATACTCCCGAGGGAGATAAAGAAACAGATATATTGACAGATTATAGAAAGTTGCAAGAGCAACAGTTTTGTCAGAGTGGTTGACTTTCCCTGCATAATATTGACAGGAACTTCCTCAATGCAAGAGGCTCAAAGGGGACGGAATTTGTTCAGTGCATCCCAGAGGATCAGTATGTGAGTAATTCAACTGGAGGAAAGGCTGTAGCGACTCAACACACCGGCATCGAACCGGCTCCCGACATCGCTACGTCGTCGGAGGCCCTGATCCAAGATGGCGCGGGGCCTTCCTTATTTTCCAGCATTGGGCTGGGAAAGCCCGTGCGTGGGAAGGTCAGGTGACCCGCTCGTGACGTCAGCGCGGGAACTGTAGTGCGGGAAGTTTTCGGCTATTAAAGGCGCACCGCGCCCCGGGTCGGCATTCGACCGCTGATTTCGAAACCAGCGACTCTGTGTCTTCATTTCGTGGTGTATAGCTAGCTGCTATATTGGTGACCCCGCCCGGCACAAACGTTTTTGGACCCACGATGTCTGCACAGCAGGAGGTACAGGCAGTAGCCCTTAAACTGCCCATCTTCTGGACCCTCCGGCCCAGTGTCTGGTTTGACCAGGCCGAGGCCCAGTTCCAGCTTCGCCAGATCACCAGGGCCGACACCAAGTACTATTACGTGGTGAGCGCCCTCGACCAAGACACCGCCGCCCAGGTCGAGGATATCATCCAGGCGCCCCCGAAGGAGGAGAAGTACGATAAGTTCAAGACCCTCTTCTCGCGACTTTCAGACTTCCCCGAAGCGAACGAGCCTCCCGCCTCCTCCACCTCGATGGGTTGGTGACAGATCCCCCCTCCGCGCTCATGAATGAGACGTTGGCCCTGCATATGGGCATAAACCCTGCCTGCTGTTTGAGCAGATCTTCCTGGAGCATTTACCCGACGACATCCACCTGTTCCTGGCCGATGCGGATTTCAGCGAACCCCGGAAGATGGCCGCCCGGGCGGATGTTCTTTGGCGGGCGAAAAAGGAGTGCGGGGCGTCCGTCGACCGTGTTGCCACGCCACGTACCCAGCAGCCCAGCAGGCCGGCCACCATGCAGGTTACCGGGAAGCGCCAGAGCCAGCCGCCGCTAATGGCTACGGCGGCTGGCCACCCGGATAGCCCCTTGCATGTGTGGGACTGGCGTTGAGGACGTCGGTTCCTAGTGGACACCGGAGCCGAAGTCAGCGTCTTGCCTCCGAACAGCCGCGAGACTCGGAACTGCACGCCAAGACCCGCCCTCACAGCCGCCAACGACAGAGCCATTCAGACCTTTGGCACCCGGTTGGTGCACATCCAGTTCGGCACCTGCAACTTTACTTGGAAGTTCATCCTGGCCGCCGTCGCGCGACCACTCCTTGGGGCAGACTTCCTTCGTGCCAACAGTCTGCTGGTTGACCTGCGGGGTAAGCATTTGGTACATGTCAGGACCTTCCAAACGTTCTCGTTGGGTGAGGCCAAGCTGCCGGCCCCGTACCTCGATTCTGTCAACAAGTCGACCAACGAGTTTGCCAGGGTCCTGCCAGATTTCCCCTCCGTACTAACGCCCCAGTTCTCCACCACCTTGTCCAAGCACGGTGTCCAGCATCACATCCCCACTCAGGGCCCTCCCCTCCACGCCCGCGCCCGGCGGGTACACCCAGACAAACTCCACCTCGTGAAGGAGGAATTCAGAAAAATGGAGGAGCTGGGGATCATCCGCAGGTCGGACAGCCCATAGGCTTCTCCGCTACACATAGTCCCCAACGCAGCCGGAGGCTCGCGGACCTGTGGCGATTAACGACTCCTCAACGCCATTAATACCCCGGACCGGTCCCCTGTGCCGCACATTCAGGACTTTGCTGCCAACCTACATGGGCAGTTAATTTTTTCCAAGGTCGACATCACCAGTGGATATCAAGTATCACCAGATCCCGGTGCATCCAGACGACAATCCGAAGACGGCGCTGATCACAACTTGCGGCCTCTTTGAATTCGTTCGGATGCCCTTTGGTCTCAAGAACGTTGCTTATTCCTTCAAACGACTCCTGGACACGGTCGGGCGCGAACTTGACTTCGCCTTGATATACCTCGACGACATCTTGATCGCCAGCAACAGCCACCAGGAACATTTCACAAACCTCCGCCCATTCTTTTCTCGCCTGAAGGATTTCGGCCTGACCTTCAACCCAGCCAAATGCCATTTAGGGCTGGAGACAATCGATTTCCTGGGACATCGGATCGACAAACACGTCGCCACGCCCCTGCCTGCGAAGGTTGACTCTATCCGCCATTTCGCCAGATCCACCTCCATCAAGGACCTGCAGGAATTCCACGGTATGGTAAACTTTTATCACCGGTTCATACCATCCGCGGCCCGCATCATGCGCCCGTTGTTTGCTCTCCTGTCAGGCGGAAGCAAGGACATTGTTTGGTCGGAAGAGGCTCACACCGCGTTCGTCGAAACCAAGCAGGCCTTGGCGGACGTGGTCATGTTGGTGCATCCGTGCACGGACGTCCCGACAGCCCCCACGGTCGACGCCTCCAGCACAGCGGTCGGAGGCGTGCTAGACCAGCTTATCGAAGGGCGTTGGCAACAGCTGGCATTCTTAGCAGGCACCTTCGACGACCAGAGACCAAATATAGCTCCTTAGTCCGCGAGCTGTTGGCGTTTTACCTGGCCATCAGACACTTCCGTTTCTTCTTGGAATGCAGGCCGTTTACAGCTTTCACCGACAACAAGCCGTTGACCTTCGCCTTCAACAAGGTCTCAGATCCCTGGTCAGCACGTCAACGGCGGCACTTATCGTACATCTCAGAGTTCACCACTGACGTCCGCCATCTGTCGGGGAAAGAGAACGTGTTCGCGGAAGCAGGTCACGGCCCACCATCCAGGTTTTGTCCCGGGGGTGGATTTCGGCGCCTTAGCGGAGGCACAGCGAACGGACGTGGAGCTGCCCAGCTATTGCACCGCAGTCTTGGGTCTGAAACTGCAAGACCTTCTGGTGTGCCCCGTTGAGCGCACCCTGCACTGCGATATCTCCACAGGTAGACCCCGCTACATCGTCCCAGCTGCCTGGCGCAACGTATGTTTGATGCCATCCACGGCCTTGCACACCAATCCATCCGGACTAATTGGTGTCAGACAAGTTCGTCTGTCATGGCCTGCGTAAACAGATTTCCTAATGGGCCCGGTCCTGCACTCAATGCTAGACCTCGGAAGTACAGCAGCAAGTCAAGGCCCCCTTGCAGGATTTTCAGCCTACCCACCGGAGGTTCGACCATATCCATGTTGCCCTGTTCGGCCCCCTTCCAGTCTCCCGAGGAGCGCGGTACCTCCCCATGATTGTCGACGGTTTTACCCGTTGGCATGAATTCATTCTCCTCGCAGATACCTCCGCGCAGTCCTGCGCACGGGCACTTTTGTAAAATTGGGTGGCCCGTTTCGATGCCCCGGCACATATCACTTCAGGCAGGGGAGCTCAATTGTCCTCCGGCCTGTGATCTGCCGTGGCCGACTTGTGGGGTTTACGGATCCACCTCACCATCGCCTATCACCCGCAATACAATGGGCTGGTGGAGAGGTTCCATCACCACCTGGTCAGCGCTCATGGCCTGCCTTAAGGGGCCCAACTGGGTAGACGAACTACCCTGGGTCCTGCTGGGGATACGCACCGCTCCAAAAGGGGACCTGCCTGCCTGCCTCGTCCGCGGAGATGGTCCACAGAACGCCCTTAGTAGTCCCTGTCGAGTTCCTACCAGCTCCTTGGGGGCCAGAGGACGAACATGCCGCGGCGCTCGGACGGCTGCGCGAGCGGCTTGGAAGCCTGGTCCCGATTCCCACCTCGCGACACGGACAGGTCCCGACCCGGATGCCGACTTCCCTCCAAGACTGTAAGTTCGTTTTAGTCAGGAGGGGGGGCGCACTGCTCACCACTGCAGCGGCTGTATGAAGGGCCATTCCGGGTCGTCAGGAACAATGGGTCTACGTTCGTGCTGGACATTGGGGGGCGCGAGGAGCTGATTACGATTGACCGGCAAAGCCGGCTCATTCAGGCTTGGACCATCCGATAGTGGTCCAGCGAGCGCGGCGCAGGGGCAGGCCACCAAAGTCATAGTTTATTTAATTATGGTTTTCGCGATGTTATTGCCTGTTCTGCTGGGGGGCTTATGTAGCGACTCACCGCACAGGCATCGAACCGGCTACCAACATCGCGAACGTCGTCGCCCCGATCCAAGATGGCGCAGGGCCCTCCTTCTTCCCCATCGTCGGGCTAGGAAAACCCGCGCGCGGAAAGGTCAGGTGACCCGCGCGTGACGTCAGCGCTGGAACTGTAGCGCGGGAAGTTTTGGGATATTAAAGGCGCACCGCGCCCCTGTTGTTCATTCGACTTCTGATTTCGAACCAGCGACTCTGTGTCTTCATTTTGCAGTGTGTAGCTGGCCGATACAATATAAAGACCATGAAGAGGAAGATTGGGAGATCAAGAGTTAGTCAAACATTTATGAGAGGTTCATTCAAGGTTCTCAAAGCAGCGGGGTATAAGCTGTCTTTGGGATGGTGTTGCATTGTCTCATGAGTTTTTATTGTATGCCCAATGGGAAGAATATATATACATACATATATACAGTATACATCTAACTTTTCATGCAGGGTCTATATATCCTGTATATATGACCTGCATGAAAAGTTAGATGGGTGGATTAGTCAATTCGCAGACGATAGGATGTTTAATGGTGTTGTGAATATTACATAAGATTATCAAAGGATTCAACGAGATCGACATCAGTTGAAGATATAGGCAGATAAATGGTAGATGGTCTTTAATCTGTTTCAGTGTGTGTCAGTGTATATTTCTATCATGAGTTTCATGACAATATTGCAACGTTTCTCGTCGGCCCGAGTATATCTGATTGGAAATGTACATCGGCATAAGAAAACGAAGGAAGATTATAGGATTATGGGATTTAGTGAAATACTTTTCAGACAGGAAAAGACGGGGCAGGATTTATGGTGGAATCTGAACTTCTGTGATATTGATAAAGGTAAATAAATGGGAATTAAAGGTAAAGGTCGAAAGACTACACGTGCAACTATAGATGTTAGATGAGGTGGTCAAGTATTCCAATGGGCAAGGTCCGACTTCCTGACAATTGGATGTCTCTGCGCGGTAGCGCAGGTGGTTCTGAGCTTGGTTTCGACTTGTTGAATTCATGAGGTGTGAGGGGATACAGTGACCTCTGTGAGTTTGTGTCTCTTCCGCCCGTGGCTGTCGTTTCCATAACTGAAACCACAGGAACGACAAGGCAGCGGCGAACCTTCCCCTCTCAGATTGGCTTGCCCCTCACTTCAACTGCGAAATTAAACTTACTCTGCCGTAAACACCAATGTGATGCCACCAATGTTATAGATGACAAGTATTTGAAGGAGGCAGCGTTGGTTATCTAAATATACAAAGAAAAGTTTTGTTTGTCACTGCTCAGTGTAGATGAGACAGAATAGCAATTTGCAAACTGCAAATTGTCCACACAACACCGAAGCAAATTGCTCGTAATGTCACTCGAAGAGTTAAATATGTTACACAATGACACTATTTTAAAGATAGCTCACACCGAGTGTTTGTTAAGTGGCTTGTAGTTTATGCCACAGGAGAGCACTAATTGGCTTAATGGGCACTCATCCTAGTGCATAAGGACTACTTGAACCAGCGCGTCTCAGGAGTTGGAACATTTAGTACAATTGCTCGATGCTTCAGGCAGAAAATGGGATATCCAGCAATTTACTACATCGTCAGCATTTACTATCCTGTACTTGCAGCCGTCGGTATTCCAGGTAAGCTACTAGAACTGACTGTTCTATTTGTGACACGGTCATTAAATTACGCGCTCCAAAGATGAGAAGCAGTGTCTTGTTTTCCAGCTGCTCAGTTCATTGTATCAACTCAGCCAGTAAACTTTGCAAAGAGAAACACGTTGTATTTAGATACTAAAACGTGATGTACGTCAATTTGACGCCTTTATTGTAGATCGGAGTTTGAATACTCTTTATAATACATTTATATACTTGTATTTCTGACATTTTTTTATCATAGAGTACAAAAGGAATTTGTTTCATCTATGATATCAGATACCAAAAATATCTACGTCCGTTTGCAAACACACATTTGGTAGATTCCACCCCAACATTCTCTGCGTCAAAGGCCGTCAGAGCATCACCCCCCCCCCCCCCTAGCGTGTGTGGTTTGCCAGCTAACACACAGTAACTGCTGGGTCTGCTCTGGCCCGGGATATGAATCTCTGGTTGATAGCAGTCCCCAGATAATTTGAGGTTCTAAATCAGTGGAAGTTCAGTGGCGAAGTGTACAGAACGCGGGACACGAATCTGGGCAGAGTTCGATTCGGCCCGAAACTATCCGCAGACATTCAGGTCTTTTCACGCGACTGAGGTTCTTCCTCTCCGTTGTCACCCCGGTAAAACTCTTCCCAAACCGAGGGAATGACAATAGTACTGTCTCCGTGCAAGTCCATGTCGTTGCAGTGTCAGGTGAGAAGCATTGACCCAAGTTCTGTTGTCTGCGAGAATGTATCAGACTCGTCATCGTCCACAAAGAAAATCCAAATGGCTTTTCCATTTCACCCTCCGTTGAATGGCCGTCAAAATACGTCCCATTCTCACCATCATTCCCATTCCAATGCACCGCTTTTATGAATGTTTTTACGTTGCTACCTCGGTAAGTGGCATTTGCTTGTTCCATAAACAAAAGTAACCTGATTTCTTTGGTTATCACTGACAGTGGAAAAAGTACAAGCAGGCATCCGAGGGATCTGCTTTTCAAGGTGCAGCTCTATCTGTTCCCTGTTATTTCTCTGTTTCTCCAGCAAGACTAGATTTATCCTCTGAGCAATGTCTGCAGCCAGTTCCCCACCACCATCTCTTTGTCCTTTTCGGAGGGAGGGTCATCTATGACCCCTGAATGGGTTTGGAGAATAGTTTCTGTCCCATAGCATCAACCCACCCGTTGATTGGCTACTTCTATTCTCGTTTTCCATATTTACACTCTCATCACATCATTGCTGATTACGTTGACCTTTTCAGCTCTGACGTTAATTTCAATTTCCTTCAGGCTTTCTTTATACAAGTTCATTCCCATGATTGTTTCATTGGGCGCGGTCGCACCTGATCCGGCAACACCTGCCTCCCGGGCCCGATCACATGAATGTGGTTCCGAGCTGGGGTTCCCACGTCCGGAAGGCCTCGATGCTCCGCGAGGTGGAGAGATCAGAGAGTGAGGGCTCGCTTTGGGCGTACTGAGACAAGCCCCTCTCCGCAAAACACCTGAAGCCTTTTGACACCTCGTGACGTCAGAAGGCTTTCTCTGTTGGAATTCGAATTGGTTTATTATTGTACCTTATACCGAAGTACAGTGACACATTTGCCTTGTATACCATTCGTGCAGAGCAATTAATTGCACAGTGCATTGAGACAGCACAAGGTAAAACAATACAGAATGCAGAATAAACAGTCACAGCTGCAGCGAATGTGTTGTGCAGGTAGACAAAAATGTGTAAGGTCATACCGAGGTAGATTGAGAAATGAAGTTGTCTACAGATATCTCGCTTCGTCGGGTGAAGTAACCTGGAGATACTTTTAAAGATACGAGCGGGAATTCGAAAATAGAGATATATGGGCAGATGGCAAAGGGGTGTGAACGCAAAAGCGTTGCACCGAGGTTATTTGAACTTCCCAATATTGACTCGGATTGCCTTAATTCTCGAGGCTTACATCAGAATGTCTTCGTAAGATTTTATTCAAGCGGGTTTTCTCAAGTAGTACGTGGAGAGTCAAATTTGGAAGGGGCTGTAATTGACATCTTAGGGAATGTGAACGGGCAAATGATTGAAGTTTCTGTGGAGGAACTCTTTGGGAACAGTGACCGGAGTTCAGTAAGCTTCGTTAGTCTACAAAAATATATAATGTTGGTACTCGAGTTAGGGCTGTGATCTTGAGAAGAGTGAATTTCGATTGTGCAAGGCAGGAACAAGGAGAAGGAGATTGGGAGCATCTGCAAGAGTGGGAAACCACAGCTGATCAGCGGGAGTCGCTTAAAAACGTGATTGTAATTCAGCATCTCCCTGGACCGTTAAGAGATAAAGATGGTAGCTCTAGAGAACCCATGTTTACGGAAGATTTGAACGGTTGATCAGGGAAAACTAAGAAGGATATAACCTGGATAGAAAATTGTCATCGGAAGAGATACTCGAGGTTTATACGGTATATCAGAGATAAAGGTAAGAAAAATAAATGGGAAAAAAGATGCCTATGAAATGACCTTGGTAAGTAGGATTAACAAGGATTCTAAAACCTTTTGGTAACATAAGTTATGCAGCGCGGAAGCAGGCCCTTCGGTCCCACCATTTCATGCCAACCAAAATGCCCATGCAAGCTACTCCCATTTATTCGGGTTTTGCAAATAAACTTGGAAAACTTTCCTATCCATATATCTGCCTGACTGTCTTTCATGTTCTGACAGGAGAAGAGGCGGGAACGTTTGAACGAACTGTAGTGGATCGCTTAACTTGTAGGTTTCAGGACAGGAGAAGGAGAAAATCGGCAGCAGGGTGAGGAGAGCTGAGAACTTACCTTGTTATTTTGCAGGCAGGAACAGAGGCAGGAAAGTTTGAAAGAGCTGTAATGGACAGCTGACCTTACAAGTTTCACGGCAGGAGTTGGCGGATGTGTGAATCAGATAGCCAATAAAAATAAGGCAAGGTAAAGCAGACCGGGAATTATCAGTAGTGGCAGTATTTGAGGTCTGGAGTGCAGTATCTGAGGAATATATAACGAGGGGTTTGTTCCCGAGGCTTCGGCGAGAGGAGGCTGAAGTGAAGAGGGGAACAAGTATGGTCTGATCAGTCCTATTTACTCTTACTGCCGAGAATGAGTGAGTTTGGGAGGTCAGTTAGGGTAGTGGTGTGGTCTTGTTACAGGATGTGGGAGGTTAGGGAGACTCCCAGTGTCCTTGAGAAAGACACTTGTTGTAAGGGCTCCCAGCTGGACTTAGACGTACTTAACTTCACCCGGATGCTGAGACCATCACGGACAAGAGGTGGTCACACCTGAGGTGCAAGCTACAAAGAGATGAGTGATCACCAAGAGAGGTAAGGGGAAGAGACAAGCAGTGCAGGTTTCTCCTGTGGTCATTCCCCTCAGCAACAAGTATACACGCTAGACGACCTTTCTGGGCACAGCAGAAGGAGGCAGGTTGGTAGCACTGAACAGTCTCGGAAGATCAGCGAGTAAGGGAGAATTCAGGCATGGCAGTGTGGATAGGAGACTCAATAGTTAGGGGGCAGATATGAGATTCTGTGTCGTAAAAGAGATGCAAGAATGATGTATTGCCTCCTGGGTACCAGGATCAGGGACGTCTGGGAGCGGCTACAAAACATTGTCAGGCGCGGAGGGTCAGGAGCCAAAGGTTGTGGTGCATGTTGGTACCAATGTCACCAGTGGAACGAGGGCTGAGTTCTTGCACAGTGAATATAGGGAGTTACGAGTGATCCTAAAAAGCAGGACCACAAGGGTAGTATCCTCTGGGTTACTCCCTGTGCCACGTGGCAGTGAGGGCTGAATTCCTTGCTAAAATCCATATACACAACATTCACATCTCTGCCCTCATCAATCTGTCGTCACTTCCTTGAAAAGCTCTATAAGGCACATTGGTCACGATCTGCCCTTCACAAAGTCATGTTGACTATCCCTTGTTAGACTAATCGTCTCCAAGTGCTCATAAATCCTGTCTGTAAGAATCCCCTCCAATAGGTTGCCCACCACTGACCTAAGACTAGCTGGTCCATAATTTCCAGGTTTATCCCTTTTATCTTTCTTGAAGAAGGGAACAACATTTGCCATCCCCTAATCCTCCGGTACTACTCCTATGGCCAGAGAGGACACAGAGATCATTGTTAATGCTCCATCAATTTCTTCCCTCGCTTCCCATAGTACCCTGGGATACACCCGATCCAACCCCGGATTCTTATCTATCTTCATGTTTTTTTGGTATCTCGAACACTGCTTCTTTCTTAACCTCGAAACAGACAACATGTTTGCCTGTTCTACGCTAACCTCCCCTTCGTCCAAATGCCTGTTCTCGGTGAACACTGAGGCAAAATATTCATCCAGGACCTCCCCTACCTCCTTCACCACACCACTTATCCCTGAGTGATCCTTCCTTCATCATAGTCATTGTCTTGTTCCTCACATATGTGTAGAACACCTTAGGGTTTCCCTGAACTCTAACTGCCAAGGCCTTCTCCAGCCCCCTTCTAGTTCTCCCAAGTCCCTTCTTCAGCTCCTTCCTGACTACCATATAACTCTCAAGAGTCCTGACTGATTTTTGCTTCCTCAACCTTAACTAAGCTTCCTTCTTCCTCTGGACTAACCATGGTTCCTTCACCCTACCATTCGATCATTGTCTCAGTTGAACAAACCCATCTGGAGCTCCATGCAAGTGGTTCCTAAACAATCTCCACATTTCTGCAGTGCATTTATCGGAGAACATCTGTTCCCAATTTACGTCCCAAAGTTCCTGCCTAACACCATCGTAATTTGCTTTATCCCAATTAAATAGCGTCCCTTATCATCCTTGTCCATGACTATACTGAAGATCAGGGAGTTGTGGTCACTATCCCGAAATGCTCGTCCACCGAGAGTTCTGTCACCTGACCAGGTTCATTGTCTGGTATCAGATCCAGCATGGCCTCTCCTCCAGTCGGCCTGTCTATATACTGTATCACTAATCCTTCCTGTACACACCAAACAAATTCTGCCCCATCTAAACCTTTTAAACGAAGAATGTGCCAATCAATATTGGAAGATTTGAAGTCACTCATGACAACAACCCTGGTATTTTTTCACCTTTCCAAAATCTAGCTACTTACCTGCTCCTCAGTGTCCCAGTGGCAATTTGGGGTCCATAGAATACTCCAAACAGAGTGATGGCTCCCTTGCTGTTTCTGACTTCCACTCACACCGACTCAATAGACGATCCCTCTGTGATGTCCTCCCTTCCTACAGCTGTGATACTATCCCCAATTAATTAGGCCACCTCACCCCTTATACCTCTCTCCGTATCCCTTTCGAAGCACCCAAACCCCGTAACCTCAAGCAGCTACTTCTACCCTTGCGACATTCAAGTCTCTGTCATGGCCAATGCATCGTAAATCCATGGACATATCCATGCATCACCCTTATTATTAACAGTTCTCGCATTAAAGTAAAAAAAATACACACAATCTAACTGCCTGCATTCACGCGTTATCCCCTAGCTGTCCTTCCTCAAGTTTTCTGTCCTCATCGTAATTACTTCTGCACCAACTGCTCCATCAGACTGGTTCACATCCCCCTGCCAACTTAGTTTAAAGCATCCCCAACAGCTCCAGCAAACCTGCCCTCAAAGACATTGGTCCCTCTCGAGTTGAGGTGAATCCCGCCCCTTCTGTACAGGTCTTATTTACCCCAGAAGAAATCCCAATGATCCACAAATCAAAGCCCTGACCCCTGCACCAACTCTTCTGCCACTTATTTATCTGTCTTATGCTATTATTTCCCTCGCTGGTGCATGATTGCGATCCTTGCGGTCCTGTTTTTTAACTTCCTTCCGAATTCCCAAACTTGCTCTTCAAGGCATCATCCCTGATCTTACCTATGTCTTTGGTGGCCATGTGTCCCTCGACTTCCAGCTGCGCACCCTCTCGCATGAGAATGCTCTGCAGCCGCTCCAAGACATCCTGGAACCTGACACCAGGGAAGCAACACACCTTTGCGGCCATATGTACTTTGTAAGTATGTTAACAGAAAGAGGGTAGCCAAGGAAGGAATAGGGCCCCGTTGGGACCGGCGGGATCAACTATGGGTGGAGACAGAATATGAGAGGCACCTAACTGAACACTTCTCATCAGTGTTCACCTGAGAAAAGGTCATGGATGCTGGAGAGTTAAGGAAGGACGCCCTCAGGTCAGGAACAATATGAAAATGTGTATCGCTTTCTGTTCTCTGCTTGACAGAACCGCTGGAGGACGAGCTGCTTTGCTTCTTGCCAATAGTCTTCAAGGTGTGACTCCAGCCAGTGGCACGATCCGGTCTATTATTCTTACCGTGCAATTCAAGCCATGCTGTTCATATGAGGCCTATTTGGAAGTTGTTGTTTATTTTATCATTTCTTTCAGTTAACTTAACGGCGATTGTGATCCTGGCTCGTGGAAAATGTGGTCTCTCCAAATGCATCGCTGGATACCTGTTGGCCATGGCGGCAGCAGATCTGATGGTCGTTGTCTTTGCCGTTATATTGAATCATATTAATCTTCTGTATTTGTTTGCTAATTCCTTGGTCGAACATCCGCTGTGTGCTTTGGCACCGATCCTGGCGATTGCAGTTATCGATTGTTCCGTTTGGTTGACGGTCGCTTTTACTTTCGATCGCTACATCGCGATCTGCTGTGAAAAGCTGCGGAAACGATATTGCACCGTGAGAACAGTGACCGTCGTAACTGTGACAGTGGCTGCTGGCAGCTGTGCTCAGTCATTTCCATTTTACTTTGCAATGGATTCAGAGAGTTGTGTTCCCAAAGCGGAATACTTCACATCATCCGTGTGGAGAGCTTACGAGTTATTTGACAGCATCATGACACCGTTATTACCAATCTATTTGATCTTACTGTTCAATGCTTTAACCATCAAGCAGATATTAGCAGCGATTGTCGTCCGCCGGAGATTCCGGAACAACAGCGATAATCAGAAGGATCCGGAGGTGAAGAACAGAAGAAAGTCGATGATTTTGTTGTTCGCTCTGTCAACCAATTTCATATTGTTGTGGATACCCACTGTTGTGCATTCTGCGAAGTGGCAAGCTGAAAACTACACCTACGCAGACAAATATTACAGCACACCGATATATATCCTACAACGGTTTGGGGATATGTTGCAGTTGCTCGGATCCTGCACCAACACGTGTATCTATGGACTGACACTGAGGAAATTCAGGGAGGAGCTAAAGAATGGTGTGAAATATCTGCGTACATTAAAGGAGCAACTCCGCAAATAAAATTCAAATCCGATTATCACTTATTTGAACTTTAGAAACAATACTTTTTGCTTTTGCTGTTGCCTTTGTATTACAGCTCAGTAGACTGCTGGCGCCAGGTCACACTGTATCATTCATTGGGTGTAATATGTGATAATAAGTGTTCATATCAATTGGTTTAATGTAGAAACCAGTTCAGTGGATGGGCAGCAGCGATGTAATTTGTTACCTTTACAGAACACATGATGCTGACCCATTTAACATCAGATTAAAGTCGACTGTGTCAGATGAAGGAGAGTAATTCAACCAAGAATGTGAACCGCCATCTTTGGGATTAACAATCTTTGTAAAAATGGTTGACCAACGTCTTTTCAGCAAGGAAACACTCCGACCTGTACACAATGGAGGTTTACGGAAACGGAAAAGAAGGGCAGAACTCGTGTTTTTTTTTTCATTGTCTGTTGCACATGTGTGGACGTCAGTGATATCTCCGTCACGTAAAACGCAGTGACAAATAAGCAGTTTTGGAGGGGGTGGGAACACATAAAGTCACCAGATCTGTTCACAACCACTTCGTAAGAGGACCACATTTCCAAAACTATCATTCATTCATTAGGTATGTCAAAATTTGTTCTGACCTTTATGTTCATCCACCTTTAGAATTTAGATACCTTGTGATTAATTTCATATCCATTATATTAGATTTTAACCATGCCGTAGGTAACGAGATTTCTGTTGATTTTGGTGTAATGTTTATTAGATTTATATCCTTAACAAGGAGAAGAATTTTTCATTAGTTTTCCATAAGAGAGGAGAAGAAAGATTCTTCCATGGCCACAGTGACAATTGTGGCGTTTTCACATGTTCGCAAGTAACTGGAAACAACAAGAGAATATTGTGCCGGTTTTGCCCACTTTTATTCTCAGCACTGCCAGTGTTGTGCCGCAGCACGTGAAGACAGATGTTACATCCAAGTCCGACCAAACTACGCCATGCATCAAAGACTCCGATCAACGCGCCCACTCTACCTCCTGATGGAAGGATCCGAGACTGTTCACCCCTGTGCACTGTCATGTACCTGTTCACTTAAGAACACTCATCTAATGTATTTTTAATTCCATTCGCCGATCCCTTCATTGTGAGTGGTTTTTTTTATTCTTACAATTTCATTCAAGTAACCTGAATCAACGGTTTCCGATGATCTGATGCAGTTTTTTCTAACCGAACAATGCCAGTCTTATTGACAATAACACGACATGTTCTCTCAACTAACGTCTTGTCATCCAAGAACTGAGGACATGATTGCAAAATTCTTCTTTGAAACACCTCCGACTTAGCTAGGAAAGTCCACAATTCTGAGCGGTCAGCGAGGTATTTCCCAATCGACATGCCTTGTGATTTTGGAAGCAATCCTAGAGGTGATGGGTTTTCCAAACCTCATCTGAGCTTTTTACTTTCTAGTGGTAAACATCTCGAGTTGAACGGTCTGTCAGCAGTTCTCCGCTCGCCAGAGGCTACAGTTCGGCCGGATAAATTAGATTGTTCCGTCTGATTGTGATGTTTTTCTCCTTCGGATTTCAGACTTCTTTAGATTTCATAGTTGAAGGAAATTAAATGTAACCCACTGCAACCTAGACCCTTTTGTCTGAAAGTTATAAAATAATATGTAAACCTGATGTTAATTATTTAAATGCTCGGCAAGTCTTGTTTGCTGTAATTTACAATTGAGCGTGGAAGACTTGTTTGAATTGTTCGTGAACTTGCTGCTGTGGAAAAAAGGTAACCGAAGAATGTACTCGTATTGGATTTCCACAAGGAACTGACATGGTGTCACATCAAAGGTTACTGCAGAAGGTAAACGCTCGTGGTGCAGGATGTAAAATATTGCCCTGGATGGAAAATTGCCTGGCCAAACCAAAAGACTGGTAAAAATGAGTCAGTTTGTTCTTGGCAAGAACTAACGACTGGTGTAGAACAGGGATCAGCGCTGTGACCTCAACGCGGTACAAATTATATCATTGACTTTCATGAAGGGACTAGGTGTGATTTGAATGGTTGATTATGGCAGAAGAGAAGGGTTGTAACGTTAGTTGCGTAGAGTACGTAAAGAGGTGAGAAAAGGAGACAGAGAGGTTTCAAAAGTGGGGTCATACCTGCCATATGGAGTACCTCTTTTCGGGATTCAGTCACTAATTGTTGTCAAGGACCGGGCTGGTCTATTAAGGTTGACCTGTGTGTTGTTCGAAAGAATTTTTGTAATCAAGACTTAATATTGTAATCGATGTTGTGTGTTGCATAAAATGTTTGACAGTTCTTTTGAAGGATCACAGAACGGAAATACTCACCATTTCTCTTTCCACAGATGATTCCTCGCCGCCTGCGTTGTTATCGTATTTTTAGGTTTTTTTCAAGTGTCATATTACTGACATCTTCCGTCTTTTAATGTTCACAGTAGCATACCAAACAGATACTGCCCCTTCACCCTACCAGGTCCACGCCGACCATCAAGTACCATCAAAAGAAACCAACACTTGGCCTGAAGCCTTCAATGTATTGATGATTCAAGTGCTCATCCAGTTATTCCTCCAATTTCCTGAGCCTTTACCCCAGCGCCGACTCACATAGCGTGTACCAGCTACGCAATCCCTTTTGGTTAAACTCGCATTAGGACACCCGGTTCATTCTATCTTACAGAGCTTTGCAACTCTCACTATTAACACATTATTCTTTCATATACAAGGAACAAGTGGACAATGCCGTCGCTATCACACTGACATCCACTCACTGGATCCTTACTGATATAGTTCACCTTTCTACATTCATTTTGATTTCAAGTATTTCAAGTATCCAAAAACGTATTGGGAAAGCACTCTTTCCAGTCAAGAAAAAGAAATGGATGGAGGGAGGGAGGGAGGGAGGAGAGGGAGAGGGAGAGGGAGGGGTGTGGGAGAGAGAGGGAGAGAGAGAGAGGGAGAAAGAGAAAGAGAGGGAGAGAGGGAGAGGGAGAGGGAGAGAGATGGTGGGGACCCCAGAACAAAGAGCCCAGTGAAGGGATGAAGGGAAGTGATGTAGTCAAACCCTGGACAGTATCAACTTGATAAAATGCAGTTGTGCCAACAGGGATCTCCACTGGGCAAAGAATAAGCAAATATAGATGTTTTGGGGACTGACAAGCTCTGGAAGAAACAGTCTGATAGATTGAACACAGAAAAATAAACATTGCAGCACAGTACAATCCCTTAGGCCCACAATGTTGTGCCGACATTTTATCCTGCTCGAAGATCTATCTAACCATTCCCTCCCAAATAGCACCCTATTTTTCTATCATTCATGTGTCTATCTAAGACTCTCTGTAATGTCCCTAATGTACCTTCCCCCACAACCCCTGTTGGCAGTGCATTCCACGCACCTACAAAGCTCTGAGTAAAAAAAAACTTACCCCGGACATCCCCCTTATATCTTGCTCCAATCACCTCATAATTGTATCCCCTCGGCTTAGACATTGTCACACTGCAAAAATGTCTCTGACTGTCCACTCTGTCTTTGCCTCTTATCATCTTTTACAAGTCAATCAAGTCACCTCTCATCTTTCTTCTCTCCAAAGAGAAAAACCCGAGCTCGGTCAACCTCTCCTCATAAGACGTGCTCTACAATTCAGGCAGCATCCTGGGAAATCTCCTCTGCACCTTCTCGAAAACTTCCAGAGGCGACCAGAACTGAACACAATACTCGAAGAGTGGTCTGACCAGAGTTCTACAGAGCTGCAACATTACCCCACGGCTCTTGAACTCAGTGTCCCGACTAATGAAGGCCAAAGCTCCATACGCCTTCTTAATAACCTTATCGACCTGCGTAGCAACCCTGAGGGATCTATGGACGTGGACCCCAAGATACTTCTGTTCCTCCACACTGCTAAGGGTCCTCCATTAACCTTGTACTCTGCCTTCAAATTCCATCTCCCGAAGAGTATCACTTCAGACTTATCCGGGTTGAACTCCATCTGACACTTCTCAACCCATCTCTGCATTCTGTCAATAGTCTGTTGTAATCTCCAGTAACCATCTACACTATACAAAACACCACCAACCTTTGCATCCTCAGCAAACTTACTAACCCACCTTTTCACATCCTCATCTAAGTCAGTCATAAACATCACAAAGAGCAGGGATCCCAGAACAGATCCCTGCGGAACACCTCTGGTCACCGACCTCCTGGCAGAATACGCTCCATCTACCACTTCCCTATGTCTTCTATGGGCGAGCTAATTCTGAATCCACACACCCAGGTTTCCCAGGATCCCATGACTGCTGACTTTATGAATAAGCCTTCCATGAGGAATTTTATCAAACGCCTTAATAACATCCATGTGCACCACACACACTGCTCTACCTTCACCAATGTGTTTTTTCACATCCTCAAAGAGTTCAATCAGGCTTGTGAGGCACGGTCTGCCCCTCACAAAGCCGTGCTGACTGTCACTAATCATCCTATTCTTCTCTAAATTCCCATCCATACTGTCTCTAAGAATCTTCTCCGGTAATTTGTGCAGCACTGGAGTAAAACTCATTGGTCTGTAATCCCAGGCTTATCCCTCCTCCCTTTCTTGACCAAGGTACCAACATTTGCCACCCTCCAATCATCTGGCACTACTCCTGTGGACAGTGAGGTCGGAATAATCGTCGCCAAATCGCAGCAATTTATTCCCCAGCTTTCTGTACTAACATTGGATATATCCCGTCCGGCCCCAGTGACACTATCCTAATGTTTTTCAGTAGTTCCATGACACCCTCTTTCCTCAAATCGACATGCCCGAGCATATCAGTCTGGCGTACGCCATCCTCACAATCGTCAAGGTCGCTCTCTCTGGTGAATACTAAAGCAAAATATTCAGTCAGGACCTCCCCGATCTCTTTCGACGCCATGTACGTATTTCCTCTTTTATCCCTGATCTGTCCTACCCTCACTCTAGTCATCCTCTTATTGTTCACATACGTGCAGAACGCCTGGTGGTTTTCCTTGGTCATACTCGCCAAGGACCTCTCATGCCACCTTCTAGCTGTCCTGTCCATTCTTAAGGTCCCTCCTGGCTACCTTGAAACTCTACAGAGTCCTGTCTGATCCCTGCTTTCTGAACCTCAGTTAAGCTTCCTTCTTTCTCTTGACAAGACATTCTGCATCTCGTATCAACCACGGATCCTTCACTCTGCCATTCTTACCCTGCCTCAATGGGACAAATCTATCCAGAGCCCCATATGTTCCTTAAACAACCTCCATATTTCCGCTGTGAACTTCCCCAAGAACATCTGTTCCCAATTTATGCTCCCAAGTTCCTGCAAAAGCATAAGTAGACACCGAATTATTAAGAGACCGATGCTTGAGGTCATTTTGAAATGTCGTCAGCGGGACATTGAAGGGGCCACAAAACACGAAAATATCGATAAAATGTTTATTTTTAACCGCATTGTTGGCTGAAATTGATTGATCAATTTTTGGACGGTATGAAAAGAAATGCATAAAAACACCCCTTGCAAGATGACCAGCAGCAGTGACTCCGCGGACCAATCGCTGAAGAACGAGGCCCTGAGTCAGGGAATCAGAGAAGAACTCGTCAATTCAGATTAATCTGGAACGGAAGTAGCTGAACATCAGTTGTAAATTTGGGAAGTTGTGGAAGTCAAATAAAGAGTTTGGGCAACTGAAGAGTCAATGAGTTTTACGGTTGTGAAACTAAAATGTTAAACATCTATTTAAATTATGCGCTGAATATATGAGTTGTTTCAACTAATCGGGACTAATAAAGAAGCACAGTTCTCAGGTAAAGTGCCTACACGTTCTGGCTTAGATTTCATGTGACAACTCTTTAATTCACATGCAACAACTCTGTTTGGAGGGTTAAACATTCGGTTGGTGGGTTCTCCATCATCTCTGGCTTCCTTCTCAGCATGTCCCAGCTTTATCCCAGCACGTGCTGCGTAGTCAAATTCTCCACCACATACCACTGTGTTTGCGTTACAGAGGCTCAAACATGCTGCCAGTCAGGTGAAACACATCACAGTTGAGGGCTGAACTCTTCACATTTTCCCTTTGTATTACTGTTCGGTGTCGGGAGAGCGCAGTCCATCTCGGTTCAATGCAATAGCTCCGCAATAAACCCGAATTCTACGCTCTGCAGTCTCATGTTGTTATTGTTTTGACTTTTAACGCTGTTTTAAGTCTCTAGAATTCACACCGCTGGCAGCAGGACGAGCCCTCTCGAAACAGACACTTGTTTTTTCTTCTTTTCTTTCTTTCTTTCTTTCTTTTCCTCTCTTTCTTTCTCTTTCCCTGTCTCTGGCCGTCTCTGTCTGTCTCTGTCTGTGTCTGTCTCCCTGTTCTTCTCTATCTCTCTATCTGTGCATTGGACGTTTGAATCTTCTCTCTGTCACCTGTCACACTTCCTGCTGCCTCTGTTCAGCCCGCCTATCGATTTATTCATTTTCTGATAATTCACCTGTCGTCCATGCCCTTTCGTTATCGACACATTCGTCAAAGGGAACGGTCTCAGGCTGTCAACTATTCCTCTGCCTTTTGTAACTTTAAGTACATTAATCAGATGCTCATGTACGTTGCTTGATCATTGTACAGAGTTGAAAATGGCTGCCTTTGAAAGCAGATCAAACCCGACCATCAGAATTTGCACAAAATTAGCGTGAAATGTACTATTTTCTCCATTAGTCTCATGATATTGTAAGTGAGTTAGTCTCACTGAGACGTTGGGAGTATTACAGTATCTGTGCAGCATTACAACTGGGCGCAACTCTTCACAATGCACTGCGACCTGATGTTGGACACAACGTCTCGGACTGGAGAATTGGACCGGGACCCATTGTAACTACACATTTGTCCTGTCAAAAATATCTGTGTCGGGTCATCGCCTGCAGAATGGTTGCAGTAGATGAATTGATTTTGAATCCTCTCTCAAATTTAGAACACGCAAGATCTCAAGACGTGATGTTCGATTCAACAAGGGCAAATAACAAATCTTTTGAATTTGGTCGGAACCGAACTGTTCTGAGTATACGTCTTCAGCTGGAAAAGTTGTCCATGAAAGATATATAAATATTGGTTTCAAGAACATTTCCAACCCGTATTAAGATATCGTACACGATAAGGTGTGCTGAATCGGTCTCTTTGACTTTACGAACAATCCTCAGTGTTCACTGTTCTGGGACGCACATTCGGCTGATTATGACCCAGCTGCGACGTCAGACAGAGAGCAGACTCTCAGATTTCATCTGGAACAGTCCCGGAGCCCCGAAAGGCGAATCAGCACTGCATCGCCATGTGCAGGACATCCCGGAAATCATCTGAACTTCAATGATCTTGAGGTCTTCAATGGACAACACTCAGAGCCGGACGATACTCTTGTGCTCCCGTGTGTCTTTTATCCTGCGGCCGCAGTGAATGAGGTTGGGATCTTATCTCCACACTAGTGCAGAATTTGCTGGGTGGGGACGTGACTTGTTGCAAAATGAGGACCTGTTGTGAAGGTGACAATGGGAAGAAGACATTTCAACTTGTGAACTACTCCAAAGTTGGGTCCAGATGGGTAACTGTCAGAAATAAATCAAATTGGGAATTCTAGATTTCCTAGCTTAGCCAAGGATTGGTTATATAATGGAAAGGACCTTCATAATCACAAGAAGATGAAGGAGTTTCGCTGTACTTTAGGAGATGGGTTTGCAGCTTGTGAAGATGAATAAAGCCACAGAGGAAGAGTCCCACGGTGGGGAATGAGGCCATAAAGAAACACCGCCTTTGGTTCTCACAACACCTTTCTGGTCTGTCAATTCCTCATCAGCTGTGTCTCTGTAATTGACTCGCTTACGCTGAGCTTGGGGATCAGGTGGTGAAGCTGGTACGATGGGCACCTGGACGTTGACAAGTTCCATCCACTCTCTTCTTGGGGCTGTGCAAGTGAGCTCTCGGTCCTTGTGTGGTTCCAGGCAAATGAAAGGCTGGAATGCGATGCAGAAGTTGAATAGACATGAAAGGCAGGAGCACGGCAGGAAACGAGGGAAGCCTATTGGATTAAATTGCATTCATTTCAATGTAACATGTCTTACAGGAAATGAGAATGAACTGAGGACAGAAATAGATACGTGGGACCGGGATATTATAGCAATTACGGAAACATGGCTAATTGTGTGTGTGTGTGGGGGGGGGGGGGAGGGGTGTAATTGACTGGCAGCGAAATGTTGCAGGGCCAGGCGGGATTGAGATGGGGAAAGAATGGAGCGGATGTTGATTTTTGATGAAGCAGAACATCACGGCAGTGATGAGATCACTGAAGGATGATCCAGTGAGGATTTATGGGTGGATCTCAGAAATAAGAAGTGGATGATGACCTAGTTGGTGCTGTAATATAGGCCCCCAGATATTCATCGGGAATTAGAGGAACACAAATGCAGGGGGATTGTGGAGAGTTGCAAGAATGGCCGGTTTGTCACTGTTAGGGATTGTAACTTTCCGAACATAGACTGGCACTGCCATACTGATGAGGAATTACATCGGGTGGAACTTGTGAAGTGTGTTCATGGAACTTTCGTCAGGCAATGTATAGGGCAGGGCAAACCTCGACCTTCTCTTGTGTCATAGGTAGGGGCAAGTGAATGAGGTGACAGTGGTTAAGCACTTTGGGACAAGTGACCAGTATTGTATAAGCTTTAAATTATTTATACAAAATGACAGAACTGGTCCACAGTTTCAAGTTCTAAATTGCGACAAGGCAAACGTTGACTGTATGGACAAGAGCTGGCAAAGTTAAATTAGAGATTATTTCGGGAGAAAAGAACCTCCGGCAAATGGGACGCGTTTAAACGTGAAATATCGAGAGAGTTCAAGGTCCATATCTTCCTGCCAGAGTGAAGGGCAAGGCTGGCAGAAGCAGGGAACACTGGACGACATGAGATTTTCAGGCCCGAGCCAGGTAAAAAAGGAAGGATGGGTTAGGCGCAGGAAGCTGGGATCAAGCGAGTCCCTGGAGGAATGTAGGCGGATGCAGGAAGGTACTTGAAAGGGACATCTGGAGGGCCAGAAGGGGGCATGAGATTGCTTTGGTAGAGAAGATTAAGGAGAATCCAAAAACATGTTGGACGTATGTTAAGGGAGAAAGGTAATTTGAAAGAGAACAGGACCCCTCAAATACCTATGTGGACATCTATGCGTGGAGCTGCAGGAGATGGACGATGTCCTCAATGAATATTTCTCTTCTGTTTTTACCGTGGAGAAAGACATGAAGACGACGTAACATGGGTAAGTTAATGGGAAGGAATGGGGATAGTCCGCACAGCAGCACAGGAGCAGCTGGATGTTTAAAGATGATGGATCTCCACAACAAGACCAGGTATATCCAGGAACACTGTTGGAAGCTAGTGATGAAATTACGGAAGCCCGAGTGAGATATTTGCATCGTCCCTAGCCACGGAGGGTGCCGGAAGACAGAAGGGTACCGAATGTTCTGCCTTTATTTAAGAGGGAATGCAGAGAAAAACCTGGAAATATAGATCAGTAAGCTTAACATCTGTGTCAGGTAAGCGACTGGAGAGGATTCTGAGGGATAAGGCATATATGCATTTGGAAAGAAGGGATGGTTAGGGGTTGTCAGCACGGCTTTGTGCGTGGGTGATTATGTATAACGAACTTGATAAAGTTTATCTGTAACGTTACAAAGATGCGAGCATGGTGGTGGACGTGGCTTATGAGCACGTCAGTAAGTACTTTGATAAGGTTTCGCGCGGTTAGCTCGTATAGAAGGTTCGTCCGCTCGAGATCCGGGGAGAGCAAGCTAAGTGGATATATAATTGCCTTGATGGTAGGAAGCAGAGAGCGATTGTGGAAGGTTGTTTTTCGGACCGGGGGCCCGTGACTAGTGGTGCGCCAGTGGTATCGGTGCTGGGCTATATTTGTTCGTCGTTCAAATAAACGATTTGGATAAGAATGCAGAGGACATTGTTAGTAAGTGAGTAGAGACGCTAAAATAGATGATATAGTGGACAGTGAAGAAGGTTATGGAAAATGCATAGGGATCTTGATCCGCTGGGTAAGTGGGCCGAGGAATGGCAAATGGCTTTTTTGTTAAGATAAATGCGAGGTGTTGGATTATGGAAAATCACATTCAGTTAGGACTTCCACACAACAGTAGGACCGTGGGGTGTGTTGCAGAACAGATGGACTTTGGTGTTCAGGGATATGGTTCCGAATATGGAAAGATGTTAGTAAATTGGAAAGAGGGCAGCAAAGATGTGCAGCGGTGTTGCCAACACTCGGCGGACTGAGTTATAGGATGAGGTTGGACAAGCTAGGACATTTTTCCTTCCAACATAGGACACAGATGATCTTAGAGAAGAGTATAAAGTCCTGACAGACATACGTAAGTGGATGTACTTAGTCTTTTCCCCAGGGTTTGGCTATCAAGCCCCAGAGGGCATAGGTTTAAGTTGAGAGGGGATGATTCAACAGGAATGTAAGGGAAACATGTTTTACACGGGGTACGTATATGGAATGGGCTGCCAGAGGAAGTGGTTGAGACAGCTACAATAAAAAAAATAAAAGACAGATGAACAGGTGCATGACAGAAGAGCATGAAGAGGTTATGGGCCATACGCGGAAAAAAGGATTAACTTGCCTGCGGAGAGAGACAGAGAGGAAGGGAGAGGGAGAGGAAGAGATTAAGAGAGAATCATAGAATCATTGAACATTACAGCGCAATACAGGCCCTTAGGCCCACAATGTTGTGCCGGCCACTAAACCTCACCTAATACTATCTATACCCTTACGACCATATATCCCTCTATTTTAAATTCCTCCATATGCTTATTTAGCAATCTCTTGAAGTTGACCGATGTACTTGCCTCCACCACCCTCTGGGTAAAAAACCTACCTCTAATATCTCCCTTGAAGTTCCCACCCATAACTTTAAAGCCATGTACTAATTTATTGAATATTGGTGCCCTGGGAAAGAAGCGCTGGCTGTCTACTCTATCAATTCCTCTTAATATTTTGTACACATTTATCATGTCTCCTCTCATTCTCCTTCTCTCGAAACAGTAAAGTCCTATCTCCCTTGTCTCTCCTCATAATCCATACACTCTAAACTAGGCAGCATCCTGGTAAATCTCCTCTGCACCCTCTCCAAAGCCTCCACATCCTTCCTATAATGAGGTGACCAGAACTGGACACAGTACTATAAGTGTGGCCGAACCAAAGTTTTGTAGAGCTGCATCATTACCTCGCGGCTCTTAAACTCGATCCCACGACTTATGAATGCAAGCATCCCATAATCTTTCTTAACTATCCTATCTACCTGTGAGACAACTGTCAGGGAACCGCGGATATGAACCCCATATCCCTCTGCTCCTCCACACTACCCAGAATGTGTCATTAACTTTGCACTCCGCCTTGGAGTTTGTCCTTCCAAAGTGTACCACCACACACTTCTCCGGATTGAACTCCATCTGCCACTTCTCAGCCCAGCTCTGCATCCGATCAATGTCCGTATGTAATCTCTGACAATCCTACACACTATCCACAACACCACCAACCTTTGTGACGTCTGAAAATTTGCCACCCTACACTTCTACCCCCTCATCTAAGTCATTCATAAAAATCACGAAAAGCAGAGGTCACAGAGTCAATCATTGTTGGACACCGCTAGTCACAGCCCTCCAATCTGAATGCTTTCCCTCCCCCACGACCCTCTGCTTTCTGCAGGAAAGCCAATTCTGAATCCACACGGCCAAGCCTCCCTGGATCCCATGCCCTCTGTCCTTCTGAAGGAGCCTACCATGTGGAACCTTGTCAAACGCCTGACTAAAATCCATGTAGACAACATCTACTGCAATACCCTCATCAATCTGCCTGGTCACCTCCTCGAAGAACACTATCAGGCTTGTAAGACACGATCTTTCCTTCACAAAGCCATGCCGGCTAGCCACGATCAGACCATGATTCTCTAAATTCTCGTAGTACCTATCTCTAGGAATCCTTTCCAACAGCTTTCCCACCAGAAACATAAGGCTCACTGGTCTATAATTCCTTGGATTATCTCTACCACCTTTTTTGAATAAGGGGACAACATTTGGCACCCTCCAATCCTCCGGTACCATTCCCGTGGACAACGAGGACTCAAAGGTCCTAGCCAACCGTTCAGTAATCTCCTCCCTCAGCTTGCGGAGCAGCCTGGGGAATATTCCGTTAGGCCCTGGGGACTTGTCTGTCCTAATATTTTCTAACAGCTCCAACACATCCTCTCTCTTGATATCCACTTGCTCTAGAACGTTAACCGTACCAACACTGTCCTCAGCGTCATCGATGCCCCTATCCTTGGTGGATACTGAAGAGATATATTCATTGAGGACCTCACCCACTTCCACAGCTCCCCGACACATCTTCCCACCTTTGCTCTAATCGGTCCTACCTTTACTCTCGTCATCACTCTGCTCTTCATATAAGTGAAAAATGCCTTGGTGTTTTACTTAATCCTACTCGCCAAGGCCTTTTCATGTCCCCTTCTTGCTCTCCTCAGCTCTTTATTAAGTTCAATCCTTGCTACCCTATATTACTCAACCTTATCTGATCCTTGCTGCTTACACCTTATGTATGTTGCATTCTTCCTCTTAACTTGATTTTCCACCTCTCTTGTCACCCATGGGTCCTTCGCCCTGCCATTATTTCTCTGAGAGAGAGAGAGACAGACAGACAGACAGAGTGAGACAGAGAAAGTCAGAGACAGAGAGACAGAGAGAGACCCAGAGAGACAGAGACAAAGACAGCGAGACGAGTATTGACATCAAGCTTACGCCCTTCCACTGACAGCCCGACACAGTGACCATAGACAAAAGGGAAAAAATGACTAAGCGGATGTTGAGGAAAGGCAACGAGTCACGATGGAAACGCAAGCAAGCAACACGAGACTTGAAAAAGTAAGAAATTATCGGATCAGCATGTCAGGAAGCATCTGTAGACAGGGAACCTGGAACAAGATTGCAGGTTGAAGACTGTCATCACTGCGCTGCAGCGGTAACAAGTTGGTATCATGCTGCAGGGCCAGTGTTGTGAGGGTCGAATGGGACACAGGGGATATCACCGGGGTGCCGTTGGGATCAGGTGTAAACGGCTGTTTTAGAGCTCTGTTCATGTCGTGATTTCCACTTTCTTTCGAGTGGGAAATGTTGGTAAGGGAGCATTGAGGTAGATTTGCTTAAACTGTTTTGCACAGTTTATTTCCATAATGTAATGCTTTTAATAATCCGATTGCACGGGTATTTCATCTTCAGCTCCTGTCGGAATTTGCTCTGGGTCATGGCGTAAATGCACGTGTTGGTGCAGGAAGTCAGGAGCTGCAGCATCGTCGCGGTGTGTTCCGTGATACAATGGGGATCAATGACAGAATTGTTGTAATTCCTTGAAATTCGCTGATAGATGTGAAACACCGCCTGTGTTACCCACAACAATATGAAACTGCTGGTTATACTGAAGAGTAAAACGATGGATTTCCGTCGGTTCTGCATCTCCGGGTCCTTGTTATTCTCTCTATTGCTGCGGCCCCGGAGCCCCCTTCGGACTCTACCGGCTCTAAAATCCATCTGACCGTCAGGACATTGAGCAAAAAATACAGAAAAAAGGGGAAACAGGGGGTTAAAATGCGGTGAAACATCTCACATTCCGCCCAAGCGGGGGTGGCTTGTAGATCGGTTTAGTGGAACCACCCCAGAGAACATTATCAGTTATTTTTCTCGGCTTCTGTGTAAAATACCACGGGACACTCTCTGAACAACCCAGCAGATCCACTGTCCCGATAGCCACAGCCGCTGTTCTCTTTCTGCAATATTTTGCTTTCAGCTTCACATAACAAATGGCTACAATCGATCGAAGGCGAAAGCGACCGTCAGCCAGACGGAGACTGCGGTGCTTCCAAAACCCAGCCACAGACCGAGACTGCACATGGAAATGAAGAGCAGGAATGATCGCGGAAAAGAAATCAAAGCAGTCTACCTCAGCAGGGGGTCCGAGATAAAAAGAAACAGGAGATCGTAGCTGCCATTCCCATCAGTTAGCGAGTGACACATTTGGAGAGTCCGCACTTTCCTCGGGACCGGATCACAATCGCCACCAAGTTAGCTGCAAGAGAAACAAAGGGAAGTAGAGGAATTGCTGATCAGTCCCGTAGCCAACGCAGCAGTTTAAGACGATCTGGTGATAACTCAATTTCGTTGCTGCATCGAGCGGTGGAAACTGGCCCCTGTGTCATACGAAGGACCGAACGAGGTAGTAAAGGCAGAGAAGTGGTGTACGGCGTCATATAAACTGGGTCAGATCTGCATAAGTATTGCTCACTGTTGACGGTAATCTGCGATGGCAGGGAAGTACTATCTGTGTGTCTGTTTCCTCAGAAGCATGAAGGCATGGATCAGCCTTTCCGTCACCATACCAATCTCGTCGTGAATGGAATGTATGGCGGCAGTGTTCCATGTACCAATTACCAAATATCCCGGCGCTCCCTGTTACCGATATATCAACATCAGGACAAAACAAAAACAGGAAGTTCTGGAAACACGGCGCCAAAGAAGCAGTTCTGAAGAAACAGAAACCAGTTAATGTTTCGGAACAGAGACCATTCCCCTGAATTGTTCTGCAAACGGCTCAGACTCGAAGAGTTAACTGGTTCCTCTTTCCATACACGCTACTTGCCGGTCTGTGTGCTTTCAGAACTTCCTGCTTTTTTCACATTCCCTCATCTGCCATGTTTTAGGTTTTACAACATAAAGCACGGCCGATTGCATCAGGTTCAGTGCGGTCTGACCCAACCTCACAGCCAGACAGTCGTCTACCACTGAATCCCTCAGCGAGGTGGGGAGCGGGGGGCGGGGGGCGTGGGGGGGGGAGGAATTTCAGCCGACAGCAGCAAGCTCTCTGAAGTGGTCTGCCGTTTGGACAGTTTCAGATATAGGTATAATCGAACCGCATTTTACAAAAATTGATAACTACTATGCGCCCCTGACGCCCAGAAGGTTTCAGTGAATTCTCATAATCTGTCGCATACTCAGTCACTGAATTTCCGTTTATTAAAAAAGAACATATTCCACAATGGCTCGGTTCTACAACATTGACCTTTTCACAACTATTGCTACCTGCCGATAATCTGATTTCTGTCCGTAACCCAGACGCTGTCCGAGAACCTTTCTGCTCTACCATTGTTCGACTGGCTAAGTTCCCGCAGTTTGCTTTTTGTTCCAGATCCCAGAATCCACAGTCTCTTGTGCCTCCAGTCCATTCATTGAAATGCAGGGACTGGACAGGTGGCTGTGCAAACAATCAGCTAGAGAAATCATTCTTAGCATTGCAATTAGACATCAATTTCCACCAGCGTCAGCTAAGACAACGGTTTACCCGGATTTCCAAGGCTGAAACAACAGAATAGTAAATGTCTTCTATTCGCCATATTACTGGATATTCCATTTCAGTGAGAAGCTGTGACTTCTGTAGCTCCGGAATCCTCAGTTCCGACAGATAATCTCAGCTGACCTTCTCCAATGGGGTCTGATGTATACAGAGGATCAGTCTCCGGTGACACGGTTATACGCAAACCAGTGCACGTTTTACACTCATTTGAATAAACACATTGCAACAACACCATTGCCTCTGTCGGAAATATAGGGACAGATTAACACACAGACATCAAAATGCTCGGCATTGCCTCAGTATTGTCCCTGGTGGAAATAAAGGCGGTATCTTTAATCACACAAGACTGATCTTTGTCAGTTAGCGGCTTCATAAATAGTTTTCAGACGATTCTATAGACAGCTTATGCATCTATGTATGTAGCCGATCTCTCCTCAGTGAGCAGTGAATCCAGCGACACAAACTGAAGCCCCTCTTCTGACGCTGTAGTTTCCCCAATCAGAACTGTGCCCTTCCTTCTTTCAGTTCTTCAGCTTCATCATGGCCTCTCACCCAACTTCCAGCCTCAGTAAATGGTAACAGAAACAAAACACCGCTTCCCTGTCCAGTACAGCGCAGATCCTGTTCGCCATCACCTCCTTGTTCAGTCCCCATGTATCTACAAGTTTCCTTTGTACCGATATTCACTACTGTTTTAAATATACAACGCTGCTTCAGGATTTTTCAAGCAGTGCGCATAATTTTATATTAAACTGGGTGTCTGATATCTGAACATTTTAACCACTCTGCAAGGACTGCCGATTGGATAAATGTCTCTGCACTGAAAAGTAATGTTGTTTCAAGATATTCCCTGCCGTGTACCTATTTCATTGTGTGGACATATGTCAGCTCCTGCTCCTTGTCTCCTCGCTGTGACCATTTACCCAATATCGCTGTGGTGAAGTGTTGGTCCGATGGCGCAGAGGCGGCGCTGCAGGAATGGTTAAATGGTTACCAGTAGGGGGCGCAAGTTTGGGGCCAGTTTCCAGCAGTCGGAGGTTTTGCCGGTGAGGGAATGAAAGTGATTTGCCGGGTGGGCTCCAGGTTAAATTGGTAATGAGAGAACACAGAGCACAGGAAGGTTTTGTTCATCGACCTCTGGATTCTGGGACAAGCGACGTTTTCTGAACTGACCTCCTTTCAGGATCCATTTCGTAACAGAGGGAAGAAAAGATTTCAAATGTGACCTTGCTGTTGTGTATTTGTGGAATAGAATGCCGGTGTTTTTCTGTTGATTTCTGCAGAGCACAGACTAGAATCCCGCTCAGAACAACGCCCGTGTTCCACACACATCCACCACACCCACCCTCAGTAACACAACCCACAATGGCCCGCGTACACCGCCACAACACCAGGTGGAAACCCATTGTCACGCACACAGACAGAGAGAAGCACCGGCAAAGACGGCAAACCAAATGGTGGCGCTGAAACTTACAGCCTCATGCAACCCCACCGTATGCAAACACACACACACACACACACACACACACACACACACACACACACACACACACACAAAGGCTCCCCACCCACACACACACAGGACACACACACACACACACACACACACACACACAAAGGAGACACATACACATACACACAGGACACACACAAGAGACACACACAGAGAACACACACGCAAAATGAGAACGCACTTCCAAACAATTTTGACACACATACACAGCTGCACATAGACAGACACATACTCCACGAATTCACACACAGTTGCTAATGCAAACACATAAAGTCGGCACGCTGGTACACATAAACACGCATAAAGAAACACGCATATGCATTACAAACATTCAAACAAATAAATAAACGGGAGGATACAGAGTGAGACATGGAGTAAGTCATCCCTCTAATATAAGAGGGGTTGGAAGAATCAAAGTGCCACGTTGAAACAGTAACAGACATTTGTGACAGAATTCAAGCCAATCAATACAAAGAGAACACTCAAAGGGTGTCGGAGTCTGACAGAGAGCAAAATAAAGAGGGAAAATAACAGTTCAATGCGCTTAAGAATAGAGGAACATTATATCTGTACCTGTCAGTCTCTGGTACAGTATGAGAGTGTGGGGTTCAATCTGTACCTGTCAGTCTCAAGTACAGTGTGAGAGTGTGAGGTTCATTCTGTACCTGTCAGTCTCTGGTACAGTATGAGAGTATGGGGTTCGTTCTGTTCTTGTCAGTCTCAGGTACAGTGTGAGAGTTTGGGTTCATTCTGTACCTGTCAGTCTCAGGTACAGTGTGAGCGTGTGGTATTCTAAAAGTAATGTAATGTCTTTATGTCTTGTATTCTACTACCGCCGGAAAACAACTAATTTCACGACATATGTCAGTGAGAATAAACCTATTTCTGACTCTGATTCTGATTCATTTTGTACATGTCAGTCCCTTGTAAAATGTGTTACGGACTAGGTTACTATTGGGGAATGTCCCTTTAAGATAGAGTTGCGTGTGTGTGTGTGTGTGTGTGTGTGTGTGTGTGTGTGTGTGTGTGTGTGTGTGTGTGGGTGTGTGTGTGTGTGTGTGTGTGTGTGTGTGTTTTGTGATGACTCTACAGAAGATAAGGACGTAATGACGTTGGTGGAGCAGACATTCGGGGTCAGTCAGAGGAGAAGAGAGAGACAGAGACAGAGACAGAGACAGAGACAGAGACGGAGACAGAGACAGAGACAGAAACAGAGACAGAGAGAAAGAGACCACCCTGCTCGTCTCTATCGATGGATGGAAAACAATAACTGTGTCTGTCACTACAATCCACGTATGGATTTTTGGAATAATCCGGTGGAGTCCACTTTGTCGTTAACCTGTAGAGGGAGACAGGTACGTGTGTTGACGGCCACGATTCGAGAGCCTTTCGGGGTGGCAGATATTTGGAACAGAGGAATGGAGATCATCGGTGATTGAGGTGTTGTATGGGTTCTATCGTGGAATATTTGGATTTCATAATATCTCTATTTTCTCTTGTCACGAACCAGCAACAAAAGAAACACTTTGAGCATGATTCAGTGTTAAAAACTATTTTATTAATCACTACTTACGATGATACGAAAAATAGAAGTAAAAATGTTAGTATGTTAGAATTCAAAAATGTTAAACCTTGAACGTTAACCCCAAAAACTAAACTCTTCGTGTGTGTGTGGCAAAGTCCCAAACTCCAAGTTCGGGAATGGTTCTTAAAGATCAGTTCCGCAAACCATAAGGTGAAACATGAGCAAGGTCTTCTTCAACAACCACAGTTGTCTGAAGATAAGACGTAGACGTAAAGAAACATAGAGAGAGTAAATACGAAATCCAAATGTTCCACCATGAAACCCAAACGACACTTCAGTGTTTACTCGGTAGTGACTTCCTCACCCCGAAAAGCATCCGAATCGTGGTCGTCCACACACAAATACCTGTTTCCTTCTACAGGTCAGCAACAAAGTGAACCACCGGATTACTTCCAACTTCCATACATGGATTTCAGTGGCAGACACAGTTATTGTTTCTCATCCATCGATAGAGAATACTAACAGGCTTGTGTCTCTCTCCCTTCTCTCTCCCTTCTCTCTTCTTCTTCTGCTTCTTCAACAACGTCATTACGTCCTTTTTCTTCTATTGACGTAAGCACGCCCCACACACACATATACACACACACTATATCTTAAAGGACATTCACTGAGTCCATAACACCTCCCACCTAAAAATAATTTTTCCCAAGAAAAATTTAACCGCGAATACAGTTAGTAATGTTAAGAATTATCCTGCTACACAATTACAGAATAACAGATTAGTACAGATACATGTTTCCCATTTAACATCGGGAAAGACATTCAGCAATCACATTATCTTTACCTTTAATGTGAGTTATCATGAGATCAAACTCTTGGAAAATTAAACTCCAGTTTGAAGTAGAATGTCTTATAATATCATTTTCCAATATGTGTTTTATCTCCTGATCAACAAGTTTACTTTTTTCCACATTCATTCGATATGGGTGTTGGTTGATTGGTTTTGCATCCCCAACATCAACATCATGGGTAATTATCGATGTTCTGTTTGGAACATCTGGGAATATATTTTTAAATTTTAAAATTAATTCTCTCATCTGTTGTTTTTGTGAAACTTGTAAATGGTCCAACTTTGTTTCAAGGTTCTCCAGGATATTTTGGTTTTTTAGTTTCGATGGAACAATATTTGGTCTAAATTGGCCTTCCTCAACATCAACATCAGGCATTCTAGAAACAACCTTCACATCACCCACCAAGGCCACAACTGAATCCTTCTCATAATAAGGCTTCTAGCATATTTACATGACAGAGTTGTGTTTTCTTGCGTCTATCTGGTGTTTTGATTATATATGTTAAATCAGTCACTCGAGATTGAATAACATAGGGTCCAGAAAAACGAGATTGCAATGGATTATTTTGGCTAGCGAAAATTACCAACACCTTTTGCCCCACTGCAAATGTCCTAAGCCGAGCACGTCTATAAAAATATGTCTTCATTCTTATCTGGCTTGTTTTCAAATTCTCTCTCGCTAGCTGGCAGATTCTCTCCAACCGAGTTTTAAATTTTTGGACATAGTCCAACAGACTCAAGTGCACTTCTTCATTAACCCATTGCTCTCTTAACAACTCCAAAAGGTCCTCTCACCCTATGTTCAAATACAAGCTCAAACGGTCTAAATCCTATTGACTCTTGGATTGAATCTCTAATGGAAAACAAAAGTAAATGAATACCTTCTTCCCAATCCTTTGTGTTTTCAAAGCAATAAGTCTTCAGCATATTTTTGAGAGTAGAATGAAATCTCTACAGAGCTCCTTGAGATTCTGGGTGATATGCAGATGATACAATCTGCTTTGCTCCCAGCTCATAGACTAGTTGTTGAAAACCATTTGACATAAAATTACTACCTTGATCAGATTGGATTTCTTTTGGGTAAACCAAACAAGGTAAAAAATTTTAAAAGAGAAATGAAACCGTCTTGGCCTTAATATTTCTAAGGGGTATTGCCTCTGGAAATCTAGAAGTGGCACACATGATGGTTAACAAATACTGATTTCCAGTCTTAGGCTTTGGTAATGGGCCAACACAGTCCACAATCACCTTCGAAAAGGGTTCACCAAAAGCAGGAATTGGTTTCAACGGAGCCACAGGGGGTTTTTGAATGGGTTTACCTACCATCTGACATGTATGACAGGTTCGACAAAACATCACCACATCTTTTCACAAACCAGGCCAATAGAATTGTTTCAAGATCTTCCCTACAGTTTTATTCACACCAAAATGACCACCCAAAGCCATACTATGGGCCAGGTTTAAAATCTCATCCCTATAAACTTTTGGAACAACAAGCTGATGAATAACTTCCCATTCCTTATCAACAGGAACATGAGGAGGTCTCCATTTCCTCATTAACTCTCCATTTTTGACATAATATCCAATTGGCACTTTTTCAATCTCCTCACATGAGAGTGCTTTTTCTTTCAATTCTGTCAACTCAGGGTCCTTTGTCTGTTTCACCATAAACTAATTCCTCGACAAAGACAAATCTTTAAATTCAGGCTCACTATAAGGATGTTGATACTCCAGTGAAGACAGAAAAGTCTCAGATAAGGCATCATAATTTTCTTCCTGTTTAGGACCGTCACAAGGAACCACATCAGACTGCACTGGACTGTCTGTCTTGGCTAATTCTCTAGCTCTAGCTCGAGTCACCGCACATGATGGATAAACATCTGGATCATTCTCAGACTCATCAATCCTTGGTTTGGTTGTTAACCGTACCACAGGAACAATTTCTCCATCTGCAAGGTCATTTCCCAATAACAAAGAAACTCCTTCCACTGGTAACCTAGGTCTTATCCCTATCTCGACAGGTCCTTCTACGAATTTTGACTTTAAAATCACCCTGTGTAAAGCGACAGATATGGTGTCATCTGTAACGCCTCGCACTAGATTTACCTCACCAGTGTCACTTTCTTCACCAAACTTTAAAACACTGTCCAGCAAGAGAGATTGACAAGCCCCAGTATCTCTAAGAATTTTCACTAGCACCTGGGGTGACTTATCATTCAGTGAAACAAACCCTCTGATACATAAGAACGGAATTCCTTTCTCACCTCCTCCAACTTTTCCGCTTTTACCTCTTGCAAGGACTGATCTTTAACAGCATCTCCTAAACCTTTTTGATTTTTATTTGCCTGAAAGCAAGCATTGGGCACAGCTTCCTTCGTTTTCTTCAAAAGGGCACAATTAGATATCACATGGCCAGGTTTCTTACAGTAATAACAAGTCCGCTCAACAGGTTTCTCCACTTTCCTTTCCTTTCCTTTTTGATTACCTCCCAATTTAATCTCCGGTTTACCTGGATTGTCCTTGTAACTCTTTTGAAAGGTTTTAGGTTGTCCCCATTTGGATTTATGGGTTAAAGCATAATCATCTGCCAACTTAGCAGTTTCTTGTAAAGTTTCCACTGCTTTTTCATTTAACTATGTTGTTAATTCAGCTGGAACACATCTTTTAAAGTCTTCCACTAATATTAATTCTTTCAATTTATCAAAATCCCCATCTACATTTTTAGCCATGTACTATCGTTCAAAACATATTCTATGTCTATTGGCAAATTCCATATGTCTAATCTGCAGATTCCCTCAAGTCTCTAAATTTTTGTCTATAAGCTTCAGGTACCAATTCATAGACCTTCAACACAGCTTGTTTTACCTTGGTATAATCAGCTGAATCCTCAACAGACAAAGCAGAATAAGTTTTTTGAGCTTTACTTTTAATTACACTCTGTAACATAAGAGCCCATCCTTCCTTTGGCCAGTTTGAACTCACAGCAACCTTTTCAAAATGTTGGAAATACTGATCAACCTGATCTTCCTCAAAAGGAGGGACTAATCGAACCCTTCCGCTGGCTGAAAAACCATAATCAGAATCAGATTCCACACTCTTTAGCATCATTTGTAAATCATGCTGCCTCTATTTCTCCTTCTCCTCACTATCCAGCTCCATCCTGTTCAATTCCATCTGCTTCATTGCTAGATCAGCCTCTATATTCATCCGAGTTATCTCTCGTTCAGCCTCTAATTTCCTTTGCTCTCGTTCAGCCTCTATCTTTGCCAGCTGCACCTGTGCCTCAGAAATTGCTATTTCACTGCCAGGAAGCTGTTTTAACACTTCCTTCTCAAACACCTTCTTTTCCACATAATGGCCAGCTATCAGTCTCTGAATATCTGCCTTTCTCGTAGACTGCTTTACTTCTGTAAGGTTTAGCTTTGTAGCAATCTTTATCAGATCATCCTTTTTCGCCACCTCAAATCCCTTTTGGGTTGGTGACTCCAAAAATGCCTTAATATCCATTGCTGCTGGTTTCCACACACGCACACAAGCCAATTAAAAAGAATTTATCAGACCTCCATCAACAATCTTTGGATTGAATCCCGAACGAATCTCGTCAATCTGGGGAACGATCCCAGACGACACTCGTTAATCTTTGGGTTGGATCCCGGACGATCCCCCAATTTTGTCACGAACCAGCAACAAAAGAAACACACTGAGCATGATTCAGTTTTAAAAACTATTTTATTAATTACTACTTATGATAATACGTAAAATAAAAGTAAAAATATTAGTATGTTAGAATTCAAAAATGTTAAACTTTGAACGTTAACCCCGAAAACTAAACTCTTCGTGTGTGTGTGGCAAGTTTGGGAATGGTTCTTAAAGTTCAGTTCCGCAAACCATAAGGTGAAACATGAGCAAGGGCTTCTTCAACAACCACCGTTGTCTGAAGATAAGACGTAGACGTAAAGAAACATAGAGAGAGTAAATACGAAATCCAAATGTTCCACGATGGAACCCAAACGACACTTCAGTGTTTACTCGGTAGTGACTTCCTCACCTCGAAAAGCATCCGAATCGTGGTCGTCCACACACAAATACCTGTTTCCTTCTACAGATCAGCAACAAAGTGAACTCCACCGGATTACTTCCAATTTCCATACATGGATTTCTGTGGCAGACACAGTTATTGTTTCTCATCCATCGATACAGAAAACTAGCAGGCTTGTGTCTCTGTCCCTTCTCTCTCTCTTCTTCTTCTTCTGCTTCTTCAACAACGTCATTATGTCCTTTATCTTCTATTGACGTAAGCACGCCCCCCCCCCCAACACACACACTCTCTCTATATGAAAGGGACATTCACTGAGTCCGTAACACTTCGTAAGTTTTGTCTTCAGTCAATGGTGATTTTGAAGAAGCCTTTGCTCACGTTTCAACTTACGGCTTGCTGACCTGAACTTTGAGAACTATTCCTGGGCTTGGAGTTTGGGAATTTGCCACTCACACGCTTCGAGTTTAGTCTTTGGGGTTAATGTTTAAGATGTACCATTTTTATTTCTAACAATTTTACTTTTATTTTTCTTATTCTCATGAGTAGTTATTGATAAAATAGTTTTTCACACTTGTACATGACTCGGTGTGTTTCTTTTGTTGCTCGTTCGTAACAAATGTGAGAGTGTGCACTTCGTTCTGAACCAGTCAGTCTCTGGTACATTGTAAGAGTGTGGGGTTCATTCTGTACCTGTCAGTCTCTGGAATAGTTTGACAGCGTGGGGTTCATAGAATTTCTTGCTTCTGGCATAATTCCATAATTCTAGCATTGACTCGCTATGTACAAATATCTACATTTCTTTCTCAAACTACATTTTGCACAGCTATAATTAGCTACCTCTGGCTGTTTCTAAAATTCATTATGCACAGTGTCAGTTGAATAATGTTGGTTATGCTTGAGCAGTACATCGAGTGTCACAGAGTCACGCAGCTCAGATACAGGCCGTTCGGCTCATAATGTCCATGCAGGCCATTAGTTATCCATCTGCACTAATCCCATTGATAAACACTCAATCTGTAACCTTCGATGCCTTGGCCATTCTCCTTCTCGTATGGTTAAATGTTCAATGTTTGACAGCGTTCAGATTCGATCCTCATTCCGTGTGAATGAAAATATCCAGCAGATCCATTCTGAACATTTTACTCAGAACCTACCCCTTGTTGTCGGATTTTTCACCCACTATAAAGGGTAAGATGTCCCGACTACCCACACTATCGCTGCCCCAATATGTATCAGAGCATAATTTATTCATCGAATGCTGCGCTATTGATAGATAATGTAGCTTCCAGCCTGGCACCGTGTGAGAGTGTTGGACAGGTCTGCAATGAACTGACTGTGTATTGTTCTGGCCAGCACTCTGTGTGGTTGTGAGTCGGAATGTGAGGGCGGCTCTGGCTCCAACAGAACTGAAGCTCAGCATATCGAGGTTAATTCATGAAAACATATCGAATCCTTGGGTGTATTTGAAGGGCAGAAGTGGATCGAAATTTCCCACATGTGGGAAGATCTATAACTGGTCAAGACCATTTAAAACATACGGTCACTCAATGGGGTGATATCCTCAGTCGTTCCAGAGTCTGTGGAATTGAGCGATCCACTATTTTCTGTTTTATATTGCCCGTAGCTTCCGATTCAAACCATTGATGCTGATTATGAAAAGTCGGCTCCCAGCACTGGTCTCTGGTCACCGCCTCGCGACCCGGGAATGGACCATTTAATCCCACTTCCTTCAGGGTGTGTCTGTGGCACAATCGGTCAGCGCGTTCGGCTGTTAACCGAAAGGTTGGTGGTTCGAGCCCACCCAGGGACGCTGGCGATACGGCAGCTTTTGCTGTGTGTGTCCTTGTCAGCTAGGTAACACGGAGCTGTCCAGAGGCGGGTGCTCCCTGCAGCTGTCTCACTGGGCTCAGTGGGAGCCCTCCCTGCGGGGTCTCAAGCCCGGGACCCCCGATGTCCCACTTACCTATTACCTGAACATACGAGTTTCATAAAGCAACGTCCTTGGAACTCATCCGACTGTGTTTTGAGCTTCAGGGCTTGTCGCGACTGATGTGGTATCATTATTTGTCATTGAACCTGTGATAATTGATTTTGAATCTGAACCGATCCGATGACAGGTCAGAGACCTGAAACGTTAACTTGAAATTTCTCCCCACCGACCTGCTGAGTGTTTCCACCGTTCCCTGTTGTTTTTATTTGAAGCTGACCTGCGGCGTTATGTATTGTGGAAATATTCCCTTCATTCTCCGCTTTCCCAACGTTTCTTAAACAAATATAAACCACCTGAAATCGAAAACTCGAGCCAGGACTTACATTTGCCTTAAGATATACAATACCATGATGGGTGCGCCGCGGAACAGCACTGCCCTTCTCCTCACCCGCGCTGTCTCTCCCCTCACCCCTGAGAAACGGACAGAATATTTGCAGATACACGTCATCGAAGGGGCCACGTCCTTTGAACTAACCGACTTGCCTTGTCTAATGGCGAAAATGCTGCCAATTCCATTTGCTTTTGGCATGTCGTTGATCGTTCAGATTGAGTTTAAATGAATTCTGCCCTCAGAGGTTATGACGGGGTGTGGGGAGAGAGTGGAACAGGGGATTGAACTTGGATTATCAAAAATGATCGCACTGAATAGTGGAGCAGGTTTCAAGGGCCTAATGACTTGTGCCAGCTGCTATTCTCTGTGTTTAAATGTCTCTGTTCTGTGCTCAGCGGTATAGACACGGGAGTTTACTTCTGAAGCTGCTCACTTGTGTCGGGGATGTAAACTCAGTGGGAGAGCACATGTTTCGCATGTTTGAGGTCCCGGGTTCAATCCCCGGCATCTCCACGCTGGTGACCGTGAATTTTGAACAGTGGGAGAAAATTCTCAGAGAAATCCAATTTGGACTGTGAAATCCCAAGCGGCTTAGAGCGGACAGGGAGAAATCACCTCCAATATTGCACACACACGTTATGCCTCATTCTCTCACAATCTGAACAAAGCACTGTCACCGGTAGTTTTACCAGACTGTCGCCTGCATGGAAGACGCTCACTTGGCCTTGGAACGTTACCGATACCACAAACGACAGCATTGCAGACAGTGGGTCAAATAAATAATGTAACACTCGTTGCTGATATGTCGGGAACCAGGTGTCTGACTGGGTCGTAGCAAAGAGCGCTCAGAGATAATAACCGGTTGTGACAGAAAGTTAGAAACATGCAGAGAAAGGGAAATGTGTAAGAAAGAAAGAAGGAATAAGTCAGAAGAGAAAGAGATCAGCAAGGGAAAGGATATGATGTAGGGGCAGAAAATGGCAAACAAAAAGAACGAAGGGGATAAGCAACATCCACAACAAAGCAACATAACAAGACGTTTCCCCAACAGCAGTGTGGCGCAGCGCCAGCGCGCTGGGCCCATAACCCAGAGGTCGATGGATCGAAACCGTCCTCTGCTATTTGTCTTCGTGTTGACAACGGTTCTCCAACAGCGCATTTTACAGCGGAGGGGGGGGGGGGGATCTGAATTCACTAACGCAAACACACAGTACACTGGGGACAGATCAGGGATAAAAATGAGCACGTTCCCGTGGAGCACAGGACATGACAGGACAAAGGAGTGGGTGCTGGAGACATTCACTAGCGTGTTGTCTGGAATGGAGCGCTTCAGTTATGGGGGAAAACCTGATGGACTGTGTTCATGACCCTTGGAGTATGGAGGCTTCGCGGGTGTACAAAATTATGGGAGAGGTAGAAGGTAACTTTCGCCCGTACGTAGCAGAGTCTAAAACTAGAGGGTAACCGAGGAACAACCACGAAGGGGGTGGTTGGATTCAGCCCGGGAAAACAGCCTTACGATTCCCGTCACTCCCCAGCCAGGTAAGTAAACTGGACCCTGCGGCGCCCCGCTGCTCCCCATCTGTCACTGTCTTCTGCCGTCGTGTTGCTCTGGGAATTATTGCAACAATTAAATCCCGGTAAAGAGATTGTTGCATTTGAGGTACGGACCTACAATAATAAAAATAAAAGAAATTCCGCACCTGATCTCTTTGCAAAGTCAACAGTTCAGTTTCACAAAGGGACAGAGTGAGCTGCTGGCTCTTCAGCACGGACGGAAATCTGACATTTATTTGACCAGATCAATAGGACCGAGAAGGCAATGGGACTTCAGGATTGGATAAAATGACCCACCCAGGTGTAGGTGAAAACATCACGAAGTGCAAAATACCCCAGGGGGGAAATAAAATGTTCCTCGCGTCAGCTCCGTCTGCAGGTCAGACGTTTTCCGCTGTTCGCTACATTAAAGTTTGACACAAAGAACATCCTGGAGAAAAAGAGAGACAAGGCGGAGGAGACACAGAGGAAGATAAACCGAATGTCCGACAGAAGGACCGCGGAAACTGAGGGTCCAATAAATAATGTTAAACACGTTCATTACTGAAATGTCGGGAAAGTGTATCCGAATGGGACGGAGCACAGCAAGCACAGGCTAAGTAACCGGGTGGGCAGGAGGTAAGGAACAAAGAAAGGAAGACAAGAGACGGGAAGAGAGACAGAAGGAAAATAGGTCGGGAAAGAAAGAGAAGTCAGCGAGGGAAACGATATGATGTCGGTAAAGAAAATGACAAAGAAAGATGAAGGAAGGGAATGAGCGACATTCACAACACACAAGGTGAGACAATGCTGAATCAACAGCAGAGTGGCGCAGCGGGAGCGTGCTGGGTCCATAACCCAGAAGTCGATCGATCGAAACCGGCTTCTGGCATTCCTTTAAACAATTCACTGCCCACCAATTTGCCGCAATTCAATGCAAGATTGATTGAAACTTCTTTCACACATACGCACCGTAAATTTGTGCAAGGAAATGGGGTATCCGGTCATCTAAAAAATGGGGATATTCCCGGTGACCACAGGGATAATCAGCAGAATGTTGTCTGAGGTGGAGCGTTTCAGTAACGAGCAGAGACTGGATCGACTGGGGTTGTTTGCCATGGAGCGTAGGAGGGTGACGCGGACCTCGGAGAGTTATCTCACATTATCAGAGGCGTTGATAACAGGAAACGGTCCCCCGTTGCAGGGGAGTCTAAAACGAGAGAGCATCAGAGGAAGAACTTCCTCACGAAGAGGGTGGCTGGAACCTAGAACCCACCCCGTGGGTGGGTGCTGGAAGCAGGGACTCTCGCGTGGTTTGACAGGTATGCAGACGAGCCCTTGAGTCGCCAGGGCACTGAAGGCAAAAGACTAACTGCTGGGAAGTAAGATTAGTCTAGATTAGTACTTGATGGTTAGCACGGACATGATGGACCGAAGGTACGTGAGCAAATGAGAGAACGCTTGTCTCTTGCTTTTCGTGTCTGTTGAAAAAATATTTTTTCCAGGAATTTACTGTAATACTTTCTGATCGAGGAGCAGATCGGTGGTTGGATCTGGTTGCCAATATGTGCAAATATTCGCGCATTCTGGGTAATTTTACACAACAGAAATTACGATTTTCTCCCTATTAACTCGATCAGAAAAGATGAAAGGAGATTATTATTATAACATATTCCATTCCTTCTCGGGCCTGTGAATAGCCGAGGAAAGGAGCGAGACCAACCGTATGTTAAAGGTGTTTTGTTGTGGATGGATAGCTGCGCAGCGGGAGGTGAGAGGCAAGGCTATACTTTTAAGGATGATTTTTATCGTCTGTGACTAGAGAAATTTTGCACTGAAAGGTTCGGTCTCAGCAACCAGGAAGAGGAGCTGTGGCGTTTTTTCCCTGAGCGCGAAGTTGTCCACAAGCTTTGTTTTATCCGATGGTTTGCGGGCATTGATGACCTTTCCCTTCTCTCACTGCGAGAGTTGTGGAGGGAAGAAACGCTGTCTGAGTGGTTGATCTTTATTTTGTGGGGAAAAAAGAAAGGTGATAAATTTTGATGTCGTGTTTTATTTATGTTCTATATAACTCTAATTATTTGCGTGGAGAGGGTCGTTCCTGGATCTATTTGGTGCGGTGTGCCCTCAGGGGTGCTGTATTTGGCGCAGGGGTTACCTGGTTACTTACGTAGTAGGGGAGAGACTGAGATCAGCAAGGCGGTACTCGCAGGACGGATTCGTGCTGGATCGTGGCAGATCTCTGCAGACAACAGCATTGAAGGGAAGATATCGAGGACTCTTCGCCATCAAGCAGCCGCCTGATGAGAGCTTAACCACCTGACACAGAGGAGGATCCTAACGCTGATTGGGAAACCAGTCTAACTCCTCTGTTCAGCAACCACATCAGGATGGCGGCAGCGACGAGCACCTCGGGAGGAGGGATCCGAAATACCATCAGAGTGAAGGTGAAGGACCTCAGCGATGGGAACCATTGCACAAGGGACCTCGTCATCAGGAAAGTCTTGCTGGATACGTGCAAGTTTAAAGCTAAGGACATCTACTGCCTCCAGGGCTTCTCAGGTAACGGATACTTCGACGTTGCCTTCAAGCACCCGACAGGATGGCAGAAGCTGCTGCAGGACTTTCGGGAGAAGGGGAACGAAGCTCCGCTATCACTGCTGAAGGTGCAGCCACTCTTCACCCTCCCCACCCAAAAGGAATGTGTGGTAACGGTGCACATGTTTACCCCACATGTGCCCGTGGTGAACGTCCTCACCTTCCTGGCTCGATACGTAGAGGGAGAGGGAAGCTGTGTCGACATCAAGGACCTGTTTGGGATCTGGACCAGCAAGTGGCAGGTGAAGGCCAAGTTGAGAGTTGAAGTAAATGGATGCATCGTCCATTCCCCCCTCCCCTCCGTGTTCGCCATCAGAGGGAACAGTGGATACATAGTGTACACTGGACAACCCAGGGTGTGTCCTAACTGCAACAAACCCAGACACCTGTCGGCCCAGTGCAGCGCAGTCATCTACAAGAAGTGCAAGCAGGAAGGTCACCAAAGGACTGTCAAGAGAGCAAATGTTGCAACTTCTGCGGGGAAGCAGGCCACCTCTACAGGGCCTGCCCAAAACAGGTCTGTAACTGCGCACAGGCAATAAGAGACGGAGTCAGCACCAACAACACCCCGAGGGACACTGACACCCCCCCCCCCACCAGTACAGTGGCCCCAGATGAGACCGAGACCGGGGGGGGGGGGTGAGGACAGCCCGACCGTCTCGAACTCCCAACCCCCAGCCGTGAACTCTCATCGCCTTCCCAAGAGGAGGAGTCAATGGCAGAGGGAGTTGGGGAGGGACAGGAAAGGGAATGGCAGACTTGTGAAGAGAAAGAAGGCGCAAAAGACACCACCCAAGAGACAATGGGTGACGGAAAAACAAGGGTACTGGAAAGAAAAGAGTAATGCAACAGCTGGACACCAGCAACCTCCCCTCGTCGGAGGAGGAAGGAAACAGCAGAAGCCGACGACGGAGGCAGAGGAAGAGCTAATTGGAGGGGAGAACATGGAAGAGAACCAACAGACAGGAACAAGTGAGGGAACAACCCTGCCGCCGACCCCCAGCTCCGGGCACACGGGAGCAGCACAGAGGCCATCGTCCCCCCAGCTCTGGGAGGCCGGGAGCAGCACCGCATCCGATGCAACCCAGCACCGGGAGACGAAAGATTCTGAACCACCAGTGAAAGGAACAGGGGCACAGACGGATCCACCCCCGCCCCCAGCGGCACCACCAGCCTCGCCACAAGGGACCCCACACCCAGGGGGAGATCACTCGCAATATCTGAGGTCGGAGTCGGTGAGGCAGTTCACTAAAGCTGTGGGCATGATGGCCCAGGACAAATGAAAATGGACTGTGTAACTGGAACTGAACAAAAGAACCATGGAGATAAAACTGGCATCTCGAAACGTCCACAGTATGAAGGGCACTGCACGATGTGTTAACGCCTTGCAATTCCTTGCCAAGGTAAAGGCAGGTGTGACTTTCTTACAAGAGTGCGGGCTACCACACCTCCGCAACTATCGGAGGTGGTCGCGATGATGGTCCCACGGACTGTCGGTGTGGTCGGGGGGCAATGATTGTCGCGCTTCTGGCCTGAGGATTTTGATGTCGAGGGGGCAACTTCTCAATCACCGAGGTCAGAGAGGTGGGGGGGGGGGGCGGCTCCTTGTGGCAGATGTGATGTACCGGAACACTACGCTCCGGTTAATTCACGTGTACGCCTCGCCCGTGCGGAGAGAGCGGCTGGCAGTCCTGTAACAGCTCCCACCGCTGCTGGCGACGTCCCGGCCGGTCTTTCTGGCCGGTGACTTGAACTGCATCATCGATGCGGCTGGACGATCCGGCAGCGCCGACAGCAGATTGAATGGCCCCTGCTGATGAAAACGGTCAAAGATGCCAAGTTGCGCGACGCCTTCATAACCCCTGCAGGCGGAGCACAGCCACAACACACCTGGTCGAGTTCGGACGGTTCAGCCTGGTCCCGGATCGAATTCCGCTTCGTGTCGTAGCCAATCACGGTCAGATCCACCGACGTCACGCCGCTGTTTTTCTTTAAGCACCGTCTTCTTCGGGTCTCCTGTCACCTGCAGGAGGACCTGAAGGCAGGCAGGGGGACGTGGAAGTTGAACGTCAAACTGCTGACCCTAGAGAGCACTGAGGAACTAAAGAGGGATTACGCAGATTGGAGAACGCTGAAGCCCCTCTTTGATTCCCCTGTGCACTGGTGGGAAGCGACAAAGGAGAACATCAAGAGGTTCTTCATCCGCAGAGGGGTCCAGAAAGCAAGAAAGAGTCAGAGGGAACGGTGCCAACTCCATACATACCTGCAGCAACTCGTCCTTCTGCAGTCGAGGGGGGTGGATGTGAGGGAGGAACTCCAAGAGGCAAAGAGCCTGCAAGCCCATCTCCACGCCTCCGAGTCCTTCAAGATTATCTTCCGAACCAGGGTTCGCTCCGTGGAGCAGAATGAGACGTGCTCACGTTTCTACTTCCAAAAGGTGCACAGGGGGAGCTCTGTAATCCACAGCCTTAAGGAAGAGGACGGCTCAGTAGCATCCTCGCGACGGACATATTAAGAATCTGCAGATCCTTCTTTGCCAGTCTGTATGACAAAAAGGCCACAGACAACATCGCCTCCCAGAACTTCCTGTCCTCCACCAAGGAGGTTTTAGATGACAGCAAGCGGGAGAGTCTGGACTAGCCACTGACCCTGGAGGAGCTGACTGGCTCCGTCTGTTTCTTTGATTCGAATAGAACTCCCGGAAGCGATGGCTTACTAGTGGATTTGTACGGCTCTGTGGGACTGGATGGCCCCGGACCTGCTGGAAGTGTACAATGTTATTCTTCTGTCTGACATCATTACCCTCATCTACAAGCAGAAGGGGGTGAAGACGGACATCAGAAATTGGAGACCCATCTCACTATTGAATGTGGACTATAAGATCCTATCCAAGGCCATCGCCAACAGGGTCAGGTCTGCTCTAAGACAGGTGATCCACCAGGACCAAACCCGTGCTGTACCTGGCAGGTAGAATTTTGACAGCCTTGTGCTGCAAGGGATACCATCTCCTAATGCAGGACAGAGTGGTGAATATCTGCCTGGTCAGCCTGGACCAGGAGAAGGCTTTCGACAGGATATCACACACGTACATGCTGGACATGCTCTCCAAAATGGGCTTTGGGGAGGGAATCAGGATTTGGATCCAACTGCTCTACACAGACATCTGTAGCGCAGTCTAACTCAATGGGTGGGAAACAGACAGCTTCCCCATCAAGTCTGGAGTCAGGCAGGGCTGCCCTCTCTCCACTGTCTTGTTTCTGTGCTGTATAGAACCCTTTGCTGAATCCATCAGGAAGGACGAGAGCATCGGAGGGGTGACGTTGCCAGGCAGTGAGGTCACCCAGGTGAAAACCTCCCTGTACATGGACGACGTCGCCGTCTTCTGCTCGGACCTAAGGTCAATTCGCAGATTGATCAGCATCTGCCACCAGTTTAAGTTGGTATCAGGGGCCAGAGTCAACTGCGCGAAGAGCGAGGCCACGCTCCTCGGCACCTGGCCCGACGGATCCAACGTCCCCTTCACCGTCAGGCCTGACTATCTGAAGGTGCTGTGTATCTGGTTCCGAGGGACCGAGGCTTGCAACAAAAATTGGTGGGAGTGGATTGGGAAGCTGAAGCAGAAACTGGGAGTGTGGGAACCGCGCTCCGTATTGTTAACTGGGAAGAACTTGGTCATCAGGTGTAAGGTGCTCTCAGGGCTGTTATACTTGGCACAGGTGTGGCCTGTTCCTCTCTCCTTTGGCTCGAAAATCACCCGTGCGTCTTCCGGTTGATCTAGGAACCCAAGATGGACCGGGTCCGATGGGTCACCATGCACAAGTCCCTGGCAACTGGGGGCAAAAGTGTCCCCACTATTGCCCTCATCCTGATGACCACCCTCGTCTGTGGCTGCATCAGGCTGTGTGTGGAACCAAAGTACGTGGGCACCAAGTGTCACTACGTGTCGCGGTTCTACCTGTCCCTGATGTTAGGAAGGATGGAACTGGCCCCGTTGCCGTGCAAAGTCCCAGTCAGCTGGACGCTGCCGCACTCCCTGTCCTTCCTGGAAAAGCTGTTCCAGACCAACACCTTCGACCACAAGTCCATCAGGCAGTGGTCAGCACAGAAAATCCTGCAGGCACTGCAGGAGAAGGACTCGATGGATCCTGTGGGGTGGTTCCATGAGCAGACTGTCCACATCATCCGGCAGAATGATTCATCGCCAGAACTCACCAACAAGCACCAAGACCTCGCTTGGTTGGCGGTGAGAGGGGCCCTTCCAGTCAGATCCTTCCTGCATGGTCGGAACCTCACTCCCAGCACGCGGTGCCCCCGGGAGGACTGCGCTGGGGACGAGACGGTCACCCACCTTTTTGTGGGCTGTTGGTTTGCGAGGAGGGTGTGGCGAAAGATGCAAGGGTCCTTGTCACGGTTCATCCCCAGCAGCTGCGTAACAGAGGATTTTCTGATCTACGGTCTGTTCCTGGGGACACACATAGAGACGGACACCAACTGCTGCTGGAAGGTCATGAACTCGGTGAAACATGCCCTTTGTTCTGCGCGAAACTTGTTGGTCTCCCAGCACTGCGAGATGTCCGTAGGGGAATGCTGCCGATTGGCACATTCCACGCTGCAGGAGTACGTGCTGAGGGACGCACTGAAGCTGGGTGCAGCCAACGCAAGGGCTCGGCGGGGAAGGACTACAGTTTCGGGCTCTTCTGCAACTGAAGAGGGAGGGGCGGGATCAGGCGACAAAGCCGGTAAATATTGTAAATACAGGATTGGGGTAGCCCCCAGAGAGTCACACGTGTGGCATTGGTGCTGTGTTTTTTTATTTAAAAAGGTAACACTGAGGATTGATCCGAAAACGAATATAAAGGTTTGCACTGTTTTATTGTAGTATGTATTTTTTTATGATGAATAAAGTTTATTTTGGAATAAAAAGAAACATCAAAGTGGGTGTACCTTCACCAGAAGGACTGCACTGGTTCAAGAAGCGGCTCACGGCGCTTTCTCAAGTACAGTTAGGAACGCGCAATGTGTTGGACACAAAAGAGGCCAAGAACAGAGAAAACCGTGTTTTATTATGATCAGGATCCCAGACCATTGATCAGTCGATCGGAGTCCAAACCTCACCAAGGCAACTCGGGATTTTTTTATTCAACAGCCCTCGATTTTAAAACCATTCCATTGAAACTGTGGGTTGTTTCAGTGAAGACCGACAGTGGAGGAACTTTGCTCATGCTGACACCGATCCCGGGATGTGCCGGGACACGCAGAAATGGTGGGTCCCGAACGGTTCTCTCCTCCCACCAACTGGCGTCAGGTGGTTCACACACAACGTAATATCGAGCTCTTTGTGTGAGGACCACCTGACACTGCTTGAAACATCTTCATATATTCGATGGTGATCACGTCATACCTCTCATTGAACGCTCCGGCATTTCAGACCTGAGTTCGGTCAGTGAAACGGGCAAACAGTTTAAGAGTTGCCCCCCAGCGTAGAGCTCGAACCCACGGCCCTGAGGTGCAAGTTCTCCTGATGTACCTGCTGACCTCGCTGGTACAGTAAAATAATAATCATCTAAGTTTATTATGGAGTAGGAGTCCGTGTCTCCCCGAGAATACTGAAGCCGTTCTCATGAATTTTAGATCTTACAAAATATCAACCTCCAACAATCAATGACTTTATCCCCGTAACTTGCTGCGTTCTGACTTCAAATCTTCCAAACACTGATCCACTTCACCCTCTCCCCGTCTCACTCCCCTGACATTCTGTTCACGGATTTCCAGATGGAACATGGAACAGTACAGCACGGGAACAGGCCCCTGGGCCCAAGATCTTGTGCCAAAACTAATTAAACTTGCAATCAAAAGCGACGAAACTAGTCCCTTCTTCCCACACGTCGGTATCCCCCCATTATTTGCATATTCATATGCCGATCTAATTGCTTATAAAAGCCTCAACTGCCCCCACTTCCACCTTTGCCTCCTCACCGCATTTCAGGGTTTACTTACAGATCAATGCTCCCTTGTCTGTTATGGGACTGACTCCCAGCACCCGGCCACCCACAGCCGGTAATCAGTCCAAAGAATCTGAACGATCTGTCCAGTTACTCATTTTCCTTCACATCACGACTTCTTGTCTCGGTTTTCTCCCGCCCCCACCATTCTCCGTACCAAACTGTATCAATTCACACATTTTTTACTCAGTTGCATTACAGTATCTCTAACAAAGATCAGATCTCTCGAAAAGTTGCGGTCAAGCAGTTGCAAATATCTTTCTTTCTTTTTCAATCTTTTTATTAGTTTTAAAATTAATACAGATTAATATATCAATGTTTATAAATGTAATACAAAGAGATCAGGAGAACAATCATGACATGGATAATCATAAAAAACATTAAAGTGTAAAAAAACTGTAGATCCAACGACCTGTTAATGAATGAATATAATATAAAAGAAAATGTATTATATAATATACAATAAAGAAAAAAAAGTCCCCAAAACAATCAGAGAAATTATAAACAATATATCAAACCAAACTAAGCCAAAGAAAAAAAATAAAGAAAAACAAAAAAAACTGGACTAAAATTTCTCAGTAGGAACAGAGCAATATTCTGTCCTCAACTCCATTCCTCTAAATTGAAAGGTTAGTAAAAGGGGATCTATATCATGTGAAAATATTGAATAAATGGACTCCAAACTTCCTCAAATTTAAGCGAAGGATCAACAGTACTACTCCTAATTTTTTCCAAGTTTAAACATGATATAGTTTGAGAGAACCATTGAAAAGTAGTAGGGGCTATTGGATCCTTCCATTTAAGCAAAATGGATCGTTTGGCCATTCATGTAACAAAGGCAATCATACGGTTAGCGGAGGCAGATAAATGGCCAGATTCTATCCTTGGTAAACCAAAAATTGCAGTGATAGGATGAGGTTGTAAATCAATCTTCAATACATTTGAAATAATGTTAAAAATATCTTTCCAATATTTTTCCAAAAGACGACAGGGCCAAAACATATGTGACAAAGAAGCCACATTCGATTTACATCTGTCGCATATAGCATTGTTGACATATGTTGATAAAAACGAGCTAGCTTATCTTTTGACATATGGGTCCTGTGAACTACCTTAAACCGTATCAAAGAATGTCTGGCACACATTGAAGATGTATTAACTAAGTGAAGAATTTTCTTCCATTCTCTGTAGGTATAGATGGCTGGAGTTCACCATCCCATTTATTCTTTATTTTTTTCAGTGTTTCTGAACGAATTTTCATAATTAAATCATAAATTATTGCTATCAAGCCCTTCTGACCAGGATTAAAACCAAAAATCTTTTTCCCTAATTTCAATTTTGTAAGGTGTGGCAAAAGAGGGTGTAGCAGCTTTTAAAAAAATTGTAATTTGTAAATATCGAAAAAAGTGTGACCTAGGCAAATTGTATTTGTTAGACAATTGCTCAAAGCATGAAAAACAGTTATCAATGAATAAATCAGGAAACCATACTATTCCCTTCTTTTACCATATGGAAAAAGCTGAGTCAACTCTGGATAGATGAAAGAAAACATTAGATTGAATGGGACTTGGTAGATTAAATTTATTCAATCCAAAAAGTTTACGAAATTGAAACCATATTCGTATTGTGTGTTTAACAATTGGGTTAATCATATGTTTACTTAATTTGTTAAGTGCAAAAGGGAGTGGCGCTCCTCAAATAGAAACTAATGAAAATTCAAGTACTGATTGG